>NC_135775.1:27307659-27450866 GCF_028453695.1 Augochlora pura | reverse complement strand
GGGAGTAATCCATCGCGAAGAAAAGCAGAAAAGCCGAGTGCGTGTTGCGTAGCAGGCGGGATGGAGGACAGCGATGCCTCCGTGAACCCATTAATCATTCGTGGCCGGATAAAGGGCAGCAAGGATGAAAAGAGAAGACGGACAGTCGGTCGGACGTCGGGCAGGCATGCAGGCGGCAGAAGAAGAGAGAAAAATCCACTCCTTTCTTTCCCTCTGTCGCTGTTTCTGCCCTCCCTTCGCCCTCCTCACCTCACCCTCGCCTCCCCCGCCTCCATCGCCTGCTCTGTCTACCAGGAGGATCATTTTTTATTTTCTCCTTTTCGAAATTCGTCGGGAGGCCCTCTATTGTCGGGGCCCAGGGCCCACGAGAGTCTCTCGGCGGTATCTCGGAGCTCCGGGACACGGTCTTTTCGACGGGTAGGAGATTCATTAACTGATAACGCGACTCTTTCTTCGGTCCTCGCCTCTCTGAAGTGATAGCCGACGAACGGCGTCCTGGACACCTGTTGAGAGCATACTGGATTTTTGGAATCGAACCGTAAAGCGATCTCTCTCTCTCGTCGCGGACGCTCGGCGGGGGTTGGAGAGGATTTGCCATTCGATCGGTGGCCGGATTTTAGTTCCATTTTTATTCGGCCGACCGGGAAATGTAGATACGCGAGTCGGTGATTGATCGCGGAGCGGTCCCTGATTGATACGGTGCAGTACGCCTTTGGAAATTATGATTGAGGACTGCGAGGGTCAATGGGGGGGAATACGCGGAACAAGTCCTGCAGCCGTAATCGTCTTAAAATGCTCGGTAACGAATACGAGAGGAAATAAAGAAAAAAAAAGTAACGAAACTACAACTCCTCGCGATCGGTGTACGGTAATTCGAAATAATGATCGAAGAACCATGAAACCATAAACCTAAATCATGATCGAAAAGTCGTGCAACTTTCGATGAAAGTTTTGCTCGCGCCGATGAGGAGAGTCGAGAGTCCCTGGTTGCTAGGAAAATATTTCAAGATTCAACGGCATTCCCTCTAATTTCGCGGGATAGATTTCCAGATCGATCCCAGGTAACGTATTCGAGTCGGAAGAGCCGTGTATAGTCAGTGTATTTGTCCGTCCAGGTACCCGTCAAGGTTCATAGAAGTCCCCGGACATCTGAAGAGGCAGGAGAAGAGAGGCCTCCTCTTCCTTTTACCATCCTCCCGGCCCTCCCCCGCCCCCACCTCGGGAACCTCTCTCCGACCCGTCAGAGAAGATCCAACGATTCATCGGCGACGCGCGGTTTCTGTTTGTGCCGCGCGCTTTTACATGATAAATTATGCGCGATTTTTTCCCCCGTATCAATCCCGACGAGAGGTAGTCTTTTGTTCCAGGCATCGGCTCTCTCGTACGTATGTAGGTGGCCGAGGCCCCGGGTGGGAGCGGAACACGCGCGTAACAAAACGAACATCGAGAAAACCATCTCTCTCTCTCTCTCTCTCTCTATTGCTCTCGCACTCTTTCTTTCTCTCTCTCTCTCTCTCGCGCTCCCTCTCTCTTTCTGTTTCTCGTCCCGCTTCCTTCTCGCGGCCGGACGTGTTTCGCGCGCGTTTTCGCCGAGTGGAAAAAGAGAAAAAGACCGGGGCCCGTCGTCACTTTGGCTCCGGAGGCCAGGGGACCAGGCCCAGGGACCCTGGCCGCTCTAATGAAACCGATTCCGGGTCAGCGACACGTTAATAAACACCTTTGGCTACCTCGTTGGTCGCATAAGCGCGACACGGTGCTTCCTCCGTCTTCCAGAACGAATTCTCGTAGGGTCGCAACTGCGGCAAGTCAATTACTCCTATAAAGTTAATCTCTGCAGCTGCGACGCGTGTCGCGTGTTCGCAGTGTATAATAATTGTTGTGGCAAGGCGTACGTACACTTTTCTAACGACAACTAGAACGCTGCAGTTTCGGCAGGTGCCTTTTGAAAGCAACGATAAGAATTGCGTTTGTTTGCGGAAAGATTGTCCGTGCAGTTCCTCGTTTACACCCTCGCGAATCAGCGTCGACGCGAGTCAAGCGTTTGAGCCAAGACAGCGAGTTTCGAGGAGTCGAATTTCGAAATTTGGTGGCCGGATGGCGGCGTGGCGCGATCGTCCCCGGTCCCGGAGGATGATCGATGACAGAGAGCGTGGCCCGACGGAAATGTGTTTCTTCTTTTCTGTTCCCTTCGAGCGGAGCCTCGATCTCTAATCTTGTCGTTGACCTTTGACGATGAAATATCATGCTAATGCGTAACAGTACTTCCCAAGCCGTCGGAAAGTTTCAAGCGCAGAGACAACAGAGCGACGCGACGGTTTCGCTGGCGAATGTGTGTCAGCAAGATTCCCAATTCTTGACGAAAAGGGAGGATAGAGAGGGAAAGAGAGCGAGAGAGAGAGAGAGAGAGAGAGAGACGGCGACGGGTAGAAGGGGGCAGAGGGAGAACGTTACGAGGCATGTCGCATTCAATTTCACGCGGTCAGTTTTCTGGTAATTGGCAGGATGGCGGCGCTGCCACGGCGAGGCGCGGCGCGGCGCGGAGCGGCTCGGAGCGTGTGCCGTGGATAGTCAGCCCCGGGTTCGACAGTGTGAGTTTAATCGAATCCGAAAGAGATTACTCTCCGGCCGGACGCGACAAAGACCGTTTCTCGGTGGACAAAGTGCGGTCACCGCCGAAAGACTCAATCGAGTAACAATGGACCGCGGTGCCACCGATGCCCGTTAGGGTCCTTTTACGTCGACGTAAGGTTAACTTACATAATGTATGAATATTGAGCGGGCAACGAGGGAACCGACGATGAGTCACGGACAGGGAATTCTGTCGACGCGCGGTAGAATACGGTAACCCATCGCGTTTAATCCCATTTTCGTTTTTCGCGCGCCGCGCCGCCTCGCTCTTTGCTTCGGCGATGCGATCGAGAATTTTTGGAGCAGACCTAGCTAAATAATTCCAAAACATCTACTTCCAAAAATATCAGTAAAATAGAATCATCCACGTTTTCGATTTCCAAAGAAGTTACCATGGCAGAACGAATGCAGCTCTTGCCAGGCCCGAGTTCAATCTTCTTTCATCGGAGACGTACATTTCCAGGATACATTTCCAAGAACAGGTTCTTTTCTGCCGCGTAATCGATCCGCGCGCACGCCCGAGCGATTGCACAAATAAAATCGTTAGAGAACCGAATTGCGGAGGACGATCCTCGCGGTCGACGGCGGCGATCTCCGGCTGCCGAAGGTTCCGGAGGCAAATAGGCAAACGTAGAAAGTTAATAAGCCATCGATTGATTCAGGGAGGCAGCGCGCAGCTTCACGGCTCCTCTTATCACGCGTGTCTATCGCGCCGCCCGCTTTCTTTCTGCCTCATCGAAATCCCGATCTACATGTGCTCTCAATTTTGAAACGGGCAACATTTGGAGCTGCCACGTTTGAGAAAGTGGCGCGCGTATCTATTTATACTTTGCAGCTATCCATTATCAGATTTATATTCCGCCTATCTCCTCTCGTCGACTCGAATTTCGAAGCGGAATCAAAAGCGGAGAAAGGACGCCCGGGAATCTGGCGAATTCAAACGATTATTCAGCTCCTGGTTGATTCGGCTAGCGGTTGAAATATCGAGATAGAAAGCAGCGGAAAGATCTTGAAACTATACCGACAGTTGTTGCGCAACGAGCATCGAAAACCCGGCGAGATTGCGTCGCGAAACGAGCAGAAAAGCGTAGATATGCGGGAAAACTCGTCCGGTCACGATCCGAGGATGGGAAAAGAAGCGTTCGAAAAGGCATAATTGCCGGGAGGACGGTCTTAGCTTGACGCCGCCACGGCTTCGGCTATGAATCAATCAGGCCTGGCAGAAGGCAATTCAAAAACTCGACGGCGGAGTATCTCCGAGGCAAAGGGGAACGGAACGAGGAATAGTGAAATTGACTCGTTAGTCGCGGGCGCGCGGGCGCGCGCGCGTTCGCTCGAGGTGTAAGGGCGTCCGTGCAGGACGCACAATGTAGAGAACACACGGAGGAGCGGGATACGTGTATGCAGCCGGCGTGGAATTCGTGAGAGTGTCAACCCACGCGGGACGCTCGACAACGGGAAACGATGACGCTGGCTGATCTCAAAGGCATCCATCGATCGCGAGCCAGTCAACGGATCGCGCAGCCCGGCCGACTTTATGAGTTATAAGTCGGCCATCTTGCGAGAGCCATCACATATTCACGTGCGCGCATATGCGATGCACTGGCAATATGCAAGTGCCACATTCTGCTCTGGTGCACGCGTACAGTCTAATCTAAAAATTACGCGACCGACCGCTCTTCTTTCCCGATCGTTCCCGCTGACGAGCGAGCCGCGTCTACCTTCTTTCTTCTCGAACGTCCTACCATCGTTGCCATAAACCAGCAACTTTCTTCTCAATTTTTCCAAAATCCCTAAATCCATCGAATGTGTTTTCAAGTTTTTTTTCTACGAAAATAAAATTGTCCACTATCGATCGTCATGAATTTCTGATGCAAAGATCATCGAATTAATTCAATGTATTCGAGATGCGTTCAGTCGTAAGGCGAATTCGAACGAATGCTCGAATTAAATCGTGCAAATGAAATCATCTGTCAGCAGCTCTTATCTGCTTGTCAAACAGCGGACGCCTCGAACACAGGCGATTTTCTGTTACAGAGAAAAAAGTTGTCGTATTACTTAAACGTATCTGTACGATATAAATTTATTGTAAATACTTTAACCGGTCGCATCTACCAATGTAAACGATTAAATCGAGGGGGAATCGAGGCACGAATCGCGGAGCGAGGAAGGATCGTGTCCTCCGCGATACGGTTCGCAGTCAACTTCCTCCGATCTCCGGTCGATTTTTCGAAGTCGCCGGGCAAGAAGCGAAAATTATTGATGGGACGAGCATGATCGGACGACAGGCGTTTCATTAACGCAGATCTGGACCGTTCGATCCAGTCAATGGACGTTCACCGGCTTCCTGACCGAGAAACTATTAATCCCGATCGCTAATTCCGCTTTCACGGTACGTTTGACGCTGCCCGCTCGGCCAAAGAGTTTATCGACGCTCGTTTTCAATAGGCATTAACATCGGCCGGCGATAACGGAAACAATGAATCCCAGTAAAAATTCCGCTGCCCCGCGGCGGCCGTTTCAACCTCCTCGGATAAGGTTGATCGCGCGGAGGTCGCTTGAAAATTGATTTTTCGCCAAGGAACGAGCAACGCTGCCAACCAGTGACGGTTGTCAATTGCTCCCAGGCCCAGCCCCGAATTCAATGCCAGCCAATCGTCGGACAGTCCCATTGTTGGCTCGAGTAACCATTTCGACGAACAGAACCGAGCGCCTCTAATTTCTGTTCAGCGAACGAGTCCTGCCGCGAATACGTAACAACGATCCGTGGAACGCGATCGTGAACGCGATCGATGCCTTCTGTCATTCCGCGATCCGCGTGGATCCACGAAAAATCGGGGATCGGAGGCGAGCCGTGTTTCTGGGCCGAGACCACCCGCGTTGCCGCCGCGAATCGAAAGTCGAAGAAACGTTGCTAGAAACGCAGCCCTGGACGCTTATTAACGATCGTTAGCCGAGACCGGTCTAATTGGTCTATGTAGATCTCGGCTGGCTGTATGTGGATCACGGGAAATTTCGGTCCGATCGACGGGATCTCCATTCTAATCGCTGGATTTTTCCACGACGTGTATACCGATTTTATCAACGATCTTATATCATTGTACCAGTGTTGCACCAGGTGCTGCTACATTTTTTAATCGAACAAAACCATCATAGAGATACCTATCCTCGAAATGGAAAATCCTTAATCTATTTATCGCTCGTATCAAGCAGCTGTGAGAGACTCGCGGGCCTGCGTAAATGTTCGTGTATCAATTACCATTTTTCGATGGCACTAAAGTGTCCGAGTGCTCGGAGAAGGGTTCCAGCAGCCTGGCCAGGTACAAACGTGGATCAAAGTAGCAAGGAGCAACACGAGTACTCACCGTGAGGCTGTTGGCCGGTTGCAGGGTTCAGAAAGGTCGGCGGTAGCTGTCTGCTGACTGACTTAGCCAGCTCTCCACCCGCCAGGCCATAGATCGCCAGCAGCTCTTGCATGGTCGACTCGGCGTACTCCCTCATGCCCTCGAAGGGCTTCCTCTCCTCGCACTCATTCTCGCCGTCAGCGTCCTGAGCCCGGTCATCCTCGAAAGGCGTGTCATCCAGGCGGCCCGATTCCGCGTCCAGGCCGCCGCTGTCGCTCTTCGACGAGTCCGAGTTTGGACTTCTTGCCTGTCGAGAGCACAAACCACATCATTTCAATCTGGACATTCGTCGTCATCATTTATCCACGCGTCGTCGTCTAACGTTTAGAATAACATTCTCTAACTTCCCTACTCGCTCGGTGAACGCGAAATCGTCGGGTCGATAAAATTCCCGGAGACTCGTAAAAGTTAACAGAGACCAAGAAAATACATTAAGATCGACAAGATTAAATCGAACGGACTCGATCCTCCTGGTCTGTAGACATTTTTATGATCCACCGTTTATTGGCATTATTTGACCGGTTAAAATTGTCGAACGCCGTAGCAAGAGCCAATTTAGTAGGATTTTCGGGGTTACCTCGGTGCCGGGCGAGTAGAGCTTCTGCGACCTCAGCTGCTCGAGGATGAACTTGTGCCTGAGCGAGTCCCCGCTGTCGTCGTCGGCGTCGGAGGAAGGCGGCCTGGTGGCCACGGACAGGTCCATGGGGCTGACCTCGTTGTTGTTCAGTCGTTGCTTGGACCTGTCCTCGGCGGGCAGCAGCATGGTCTTCCTCTCGTACTCGAGGACCTCGCTGGAGCTCTCCTCCATCGTCTCGAGCTCCTCGTCCTCTTTCTCCGACTCATCGGACACCTCCACCATGCGGCTGCTTATCGGCTTGAAGTTCTTCCGCTTGTTCCGCGGTTTCTGGATACTGGTGATCTGCAGCTGGGTCTGAGACTCGTACTGGGAGTCGCTGTCCTGGTCGGCGGTGCCCCGCCGGGTCGTCGCGTAGTTGTACACCGAGTCGGAAAGCATTTCCGCTGATTAACAAACAGAATCTATGGTCAATCGGGGCGGGGTCGATCATTTGCCGGCTTTTGTTCCGCTTTGTTTCGCTTTGTTTCGCTTTGTTTCGCCGGCGGGTGCCGCCTTTGGCCATGCGATCAGGGAACTCGTCGATATTCTCTTTAAACGTTAAGATATCGTGGCCCGTTTGTTTCCTAGCGAACTTCGATTCGATGGCCAGAGGCTGCGTTTAGGGAACCCCCGTAAATCTCTTCGCTTCTACGAGATAGGGGGAGCACGGGCGTCGACGAAGTCGTTAGAATTAGAGTATTATAGGAAAAAAGACAACGATACTCCCTGGAAAATCGTTCGCCGGTGATTTTCCTCGCTTCCGCAAGTCGAAGGAGCGTCGCGACCTATCTTTTCAGCTTGCCGAGGGCCCGGACTAAATCGACAGGAGTTAGGGTACACACCGTCGTGGTCGAGCCACGTCGACCAGGATTGATGGATTCCAGCCGGCTGTTGCGCAACCACGAAGGCCGCTCGCTTCCCGCGAATCAAATTTTAACATTAATTAGAATTCAGCCGAGGCGCACGTTAATTGAACGTTCTAGGAATCGTTAGAGCACTCGCGCCGACTATTAGGATTCGGTAAAATGTAGGGATACGTGATCGAAAGCAACGCGGCGGCCTCTGGCTCGTTGCTCGAGCAATGGCCGCCCGGTGATCGTGCCTAGAAGAGGAAGTGTGGCTTACTGGGGCCATACGGGCTGGTTACCGCGGACATCTCGATACTCTTGGACTGGACTTCCACTCTTCAAAGCATTCTGGAACAACAGAGAAAACGACAGTATCAGTACCGATCGGCTACCAAACCTATATTTAATTAAATCAACAGCATTCATCCATCAACGATATCCTAAACAATCTTTGGTCCCTGCAAGTTACTTCGAGGAACGAGATAAATGCGTTGGGCTACCTAGGTCTGGAAGGCTAGCCCAAGCGATCCTCCATCGGATTTCACTGGAAAAGTGGTTGGACGAATTTTGTTCGAGCTGCGATGTTTCTCGGGGCTCGGGCGATCCCCTGTTAGGATTCTAATCCGACTGTTTCAGATTCTAATAGGAAAACGGATCGAATGATTCTCAGTAGAGGTGTACGGAGGATTCCCCAATAATTTTAGGGGAGTTCCCGTTAGAGGCAGGGATCGGGGCCCGACTTCCTGGGTCCCGTGGCTCGCCGAGAAACGAATTGTCCCTCGTTCCTTGTTATCGCGGGCCCGTCTACTCGGCTGACCGAGCAGCGCTCGTATATCAGCGTAGCTTTTGTTACCGCGACGTGCCTTTGTTTTCGCCCTGTTCTCGCGTCTCGTTCCAGTGGCGCAAACGTGGACGGTTCTCGGTCGTTCGGCAGCGTGACGGGCCCCGTCCGGGGATTTCGCTGAACTTGCCGTAACCCACTTTCGCACTGACACAGAAATAGATAACCCCGGAGGATTTCTTTCCCCGTTCCGGTGCCCGACTCGGCCCGTTCGAAGAACCGCGATTTTTCGCCGACCATCGTTCGCTCCAACTTGGAGAATTCCCGACTACAGAAATCAAGCCGTCTATAGTTCATCTATGCCGCGTGGTCCTCCGCTGGAAATGACCTTTGACACCGTGTGCTCGAAATGGTTCCGCGTTACGCGTACGAAACAGTGACATCAGTCACCGCTTAATGAAACACTTTTTCTTTCCTCCCCGGGAGAAACCACGCGTAGCGCCGACAGAAATGGGAAATTCCGATCCGACGAGGTTCGAGGAAACTGTCAACGGGCGAAACGGAAGCGATTGCGTCGGCGGCGGCGGCGGCGAACGGAATTTCGAAGGGACCTTCGGGGGAAAATAATTTCTTTGCCGCGAGTGAACCGGTGCGTCGCCATATTCGTCCGGCGGCCTTAATGGGCCAGTTTTAGTGCGGAAATAAATAACCGATAATGAACCGGACAAAAACGGAACTAACGATTCCCGAGGCCGAATTAGGCGGCGTGTTTCGGATGCCTCCGCGCCAAGTTATCCAAATCGATTTCTCGACGAGAGGGCAAAAGGAAGCTGGCGCGGTGGTTGCGGGCTCTCTCTCTCTCCCTCTCTCTCTCTCGACTCTCGGCCGAGACGCGATGATTCGAGCAATCAACAGCCCGAAATAAATGACTGCTGATGAGCCAAGCAGCCGGCTGGATCGAAAGAAACGAAAACTTTCGGGGCTAAGTAGATTCCTGCGGACTGTTCGACAGTGTTCGCGCGCCACCGAAGGGAACTGGTCCATTTTTCCATTGGTTTCTTTGCGGGATGGCTACCTAGACGCGCGGCATTAGCACTCTCGCCCCGGCAACACCGATTAATCAGCCTCCCGGAAGGTAAATAGCGGTCATTAAATTTCCTAGAATTTTAATAACGTGTCGTACGTTATTAATACGCCGGAGGCTCATTAAGCGATTAACATTGACCGCCGTTTCCGCGCGCGCAAATCGTATCCTCAATCATTTTCTAATTAATTGAAAAGCTGTAATCGGCAATATTCGTCTCCGATCTAAGACACCCGAAAATCTTTGCGGTTGGAAGCAACGTCTCTTCTCCTATGTCGTCGTTGCAGTCGTCGCCGTAGCCGTCGTCCAGAAGGAGCAAAAAAACAGGGCTGCAATTAGCGCCGTAAATACGTATAATGATTATTAACGCGGTCCTAACTACCTCGTCCAACCGCTCCGGACATTCGCCAACGCTGGCAAAAAACTTCCCGATCCGCTGTCAAATTAAAAACATCGCCGAAAAATGATCGTCAATTTCTGAAAGCTCGCGATTACCTCGTTACCGCCGCAATTAAAAATTCTGGAATCGGGATGTTTTTGTTACTTCGGAACTGGCTCCGAACTGCGACAGAAATTACAGAAGAGTCTGTCGAATCGTATCGATCGTGCGACGATCTTGACGATAAATTCACCACACTTTCAACGAAATCACAATTCTTGGTCAATCGCCCGCCATCCCACTTTACCGCTCGTTCACCGTCCACTTCGAGGCACAAAACAAAATTCCAATTGGTTATCGACAATTAGGCAGCAATCACCGAGCTTCACACGTAATCTCACCAAAATCCGTAGACGGGGCATAATTCCCCGTTAGTCAGCCCTCCGCCATCCGAACCGCTGCAACGGTCATGCAGAAGTCAAGGAGGTCATGGGATCTTGCGAGTCACGAGTTGGGAGGATCGATTAGTCTGTGGGGTGGTTAAAGGACGAGAGAACCATAGAGTGAGAGAGAGAGGGGGGGTTCTCGGTTGCACCGAGTTGACAAGTCGACAGGACTCGAGGAGGCCTTCAGATAGGTTCGAGAGAATTTCCCTAGCGGCCTAGCGGTTTCGCCGGAAGTGGAACCCGATTGGGCCTCGTGGGCACTAGGCGGGCCACGTGGAGAGAGCCCGCTCTCGCGAGGACAACGACGAGAGAGAGGCAACAAACAAGGAGACCTCCTCGACCGACGGGGATGCAGAAGAGCCAGGAGAGCCAGGAGAGCCAGGAGAGCCGCGCGCGGACGATATGTCGGGTCGGGGCCGGGGCCGGGGCGCTCTTTTTTTGCCGGCTGTACACAGAAGGGATAATTAACATCTGTTACAGTACGCGCGGGCCGAGGCGGGCCGAGCGGGCCGCCCCGTTTCACCCCCACCATCTAGCAACGGGGCGGACCTTGAATACATTATCACCCTGTTTGCACATGAACGTGCACCGTACGCCGGCCGGTCGAATCGGAGTGCAGCAAAGATCGACCCTGAACAATGGGACTGGAAGAAACCTCTTTGTTGCTCCGCCGTTCGAGAACGGAGACGCTCCTTTTGGACAGCGGAGCGCGCCCGACAGGCCGACGACGGGTTTCTTGTTTTTCGAGAAGTTCCGCTTTGGTGCCGGCTTTGGTGTCGATGAAAAATTCAATCCGGGTACCGCTGATTGCCGGCCGATTCCTCGGGAATTTATTTCCACACCTTTCGCGGGCATGCACCCTTTCTGTCTCATTTGCATCATAATATTCTTTCTCGACGGTCGTTTGTACCGCGACTCTATCCCTAATTAAAACCATTGTGGCATCGTGGACTTTTATAGACGCGATCAAAGGAAGATATCCTTTAGTCGCTCGTTGTTTTTTTTGTTAACTGCTTTCGTTGCTTTCAAAGAAAAAAAAACACCCTCCACCGAAACGATATTGTCTCGGACCACCGTCGACATAGGTTCGACGCACTTCCCCCCCTCCCAGAAGCTGGTACACCGTGCTCGATGTAGAAACGCCGCTGATCTTCTAAAGAGGCGTTTCAATGACGGGAACCCGGTTGTGGAACGTGACGCGGTACATCGAGCGAATCGTGGAAAATACGACGTCGGAGTTTCTGCGGAATGTCCGGTCAGAACCAGGTTTCCCGATCTATCCTAGTCCCTGGCTCGGTTCCCTCGGCAAAGAAGGGGTTAAGTTCTTTCCTCGCGGATTCGAGAAAAAGAGAGATTCCCGGGCCGGCTGGCCTAGATTCTTGGGGCGCCGGTCTCGAACTTACCGAGAATAAAGACGGAACGGAACAGAGAGTGGCGGCGGTGGAGCGGCGGCGGTGCGGCGGCCCGCGCGGAAACTGGCCGGGGAACGGGAAACCTTGGGATTCTTCGGGCTATTATTCGAAACCCGTAAAAACCGACGCTCCTAATGATTCAATTCGTGCGGCGGGGAGGGAAGAGGAGAGGAGCGGAGAGGTCGGACGATTAGAAAAACCGGCGGCCAGCGCTCCTCCCCTGTCACGGCTCGCCGATGATGAATTCAGTCGCTGAAAAAGGCGCTCGACTGCTGAAAAGGGGGAAATTGAGACGTTTTCCTCGGGCTGTGCTTGTCAACCGGACACGCCGCGCTCCGGCAATCGTCCAGCGATTTTACGACGCGATTTTAATAAAAGGAAAAAGCATTCTTGATATCGAATCTGTTTGCAATAGCCGTTTGCGGTTTCGGAGCACAATTTTTAATCAGGTATTCGCCGCGCGCGAGGCTAACTTTGAACGACGATAAACTACTTGCTGCGATTCTGCAAGGTATGTTTTAAGCGAACCCGATAATGCTTGTAGCTGAACGTGCTCGGCCAGGTATCCTTATATCGAAGACAATGAGACCATTGCTAGCTTTAGACAATGACGTGCTTCGAAAAATTCCTCTCGTGTTCCTCATTCGTGCATAAAGCGCTCGACAGTTCTTCGATAATGGCGAACGTCTTTGCAATAAACTCTTCAAGGCCCAATGTGTCCAGGTCCTTCCCTATTGTCGATTAAAAATTCTTTTAACTTTTAATCGAAGACTATAGACATCGTCATCTTTCCGGAAACGATAGAACTTTCCAGGATCGAATGACGGATCCTCGAAGCATGGGTCAGACGAGGTCGGGCCGTGAAAATCGAATGAATGATCGTCCAGGGCGCTCCCTCGGTCCGGAAGCGAGGAAAGGTCAACGTTCCGGGACAAAAGGATCATTAAGAAGGAGAAACGATCGGGCACGGATTCTGGCAACCAGTACGAACCCCGAAGAGACAGCAGTTGGTCCGTGAGAGGCAGCGCTGGCCTGCCACTCGACATAGCTCGACGCTGATGCCGATACCAGAAGCGGGAAAACAAAAAAGCAGGCGACGTAACGCGTTCGCTCGCTCGGATCTCGATATCTCTCTCTCTCTCTCCCTCTCTCTCTTTCTCTCTCTCCTTATCTCCCTTTCTCTTTCTCTTTCTCCCGTTTGCTCGTTCGTTCGTCAAACACTTGAATGTAATGTTGCCAGGCCTGGGGGCTGCTGGGGCCTCGTGTGGCTGTTCAAGTGTCTGCTGGAATACCGGCGGATTATTCAAATTCGCCAGGCTTCGGATCTATGTATACGTTCTTCAAGATACGAAACGTTTCTCCTCTGAAGAGACTGTTCGAGACTTTTTTTCGGATTCGGTTGATCGACGGTTTATTCGGATCCGAAATCGGGAGCGGAGATCGCGGGGATTCCTGACACAGGAAATTGAGGACGTCGTTTTATCATCGGCAGCTCGATCGTCCACAGACTAGACAATTCTGCGTTCGTTGAATCCTAGGGGGTTGACTTTTAATCGCCGAATATTTTTCCACGGTCCAGGAGCTCGAGAAACTTTAGTCGATCTTTCGAGGGACGACGTAAAGTAAGACGACTCTCGAGAAACGAGGTCTCGAAGAGGTCGCTCGAACGTCGATTTAGAGAAGTCGCTGTCCAAACACCGATGAATCTCGGAAACGGGGAATTTCCAGGTCGATCCTCGAGACACCGAATCGCTGTTTGCTCTAACCGGAGCTAGAATCACCGGTTTAAGGAATTCTAGGAGGCATCGAGAGCCGAAAGTCTCCAAAGGTCCTCGAAGCAACCCGAAGCGATCAAAGCAGCTCTGGAGAGTGCACGGTTATCTCACAGCGTTCCTGAAGTCACTGTACCGGCGCGGTGCGGAGCGGAGCGGCGCGTCGCTGTTCAAAGCTACCATATCGCTAAACTGCTGACATCAATCATCTCTCCATTACCGGGGCCGCGTTCAAACGGTATTCAAAGCTGTCTGAACACCGTCAGCCGCTGTCTCGACGAGGTGGACAGGCTCGAGGCAAGTGCAACACTCTCCCCCGCGAAAATCTTCCTCGAGATCCATAGAGACGAATCGAGCTGCACGCGGTAGGAGAGGCTGTTGAGAATCACCACTGAACGGATTCGATCGTCGCTTCGCCAGCAGTTCCGTTCTCTGCTCTTTCTTTTTCATATTATAAACCGATTCGAGGGTTAAGAAATTGTTCGAGGAATACGACAACTTTCTACGTTCGCAATTCCTTTGAGAACATCGAAAACTGCTCGGCAGAAATTGTAATTTGTTAAATCGTCGCGCGGAGCAATTACTGCCAGGAGTGAAAGAGGAACTACGCCGCTCGTACGGGTCTGACGGAATGTCCAGCTCGTTAAAAATAATCCGGCAGATAGCATAAACTCTAGAATAACGCACGGAGGGGGTGGAGAAGCCGGCGGTGGCTATCGAAAGGTGCATTCTGCACGCGGCTGCAACGCGAGGCGGCTAGGATCGCGAAGCCAGGAACTAGAAAGAGGGAGCCAGCCGTGTGTTCATAAGATATGGTGTGAAACACGAGAGGGGCCCGAGATTAAAGAATGAAAAACATAGATTTCTGAGAACTGGTTGAAGTCATAATATTCGTAATTTCAAGCTGCGCCTTGTGGCGACCGTCTTCTGCGCCGTTCAAATTAATGTGAGCGGAAATAAAATTCCCTGTTCCCCCTGCTGCTGCTGCCGCCGCCGCCGCCGCCTCCCTCCCTCCCCCCTCGTTCTCCCACACTCTCCTTCTCTCTTTCCCTCTTCTCGTTCCTTGTCCTTCCTCTCTTCCTTCTCCTGCCGCGTACACGATGCCCGTTCCTCTTGTTCCAGCAAGCTTTCCTACCCGGGCGCACGACAAGTGGAGAACGTTTAACGGTCGAGCGGCGTGCAAATAAATTTCGCGGCCGGGAGGAACGATGTTTGCCGCCAATATTTGGCTTTCGAGGATGCCCGGGGAAATGTTGTTGGTTGTACCAGCGGTGGCCGATATTTTCGGCGCGTTTTCGAAACGCCTTTTCGCGCGGCTCGATCGAAATTGCACGCCCAGGGGTGACGAGCGATTTTCGCCATTCTTTTCGATTCTGAGATAGGAGGGAATTTGTCGAGAGATTAAATGCTTTCAAAATCGTTTACGTTAAGGTAAGAACGGCCTGGGTGACGAGGCAAGATTTTTCTCGAGCCCCAACGTTTGTAAAATGATTCCTAAAAATGATAAAGCTCGGAATAAATGCAGAATTTTGTCGAGCATTTCAATTGCCCGAAAAAATCCAGAGAGAGAGAGAGAGACAATAGTGAAATACAATGAAAGGGACCACGCATGGCCAAAGTGCAGCGCAACCGATCCGCTCGCCTCGCCGCCGCTACTCGCCGCTGCTACTCGCCGCGCCGGCCCCCGCGAGTAATCTCTATGCAAATGGCCGTCTTCGATCAAAACCCGTCAGAGTATAGCGAAACAGAATTCGCGGCGCAGAAGGGACAGGGCAGAGGGGGGGCTTCAGAAAAGAAGGGCAACGTTTCGAGAAGGACGTGTCTCGTTTACGGGGATTAGGATAAAGCTTCTCCCCGGTGGGATCTCCCCCCCTCATCGTTCGGCCTGTCCTCCTTTTCTCTCTTTGGCCGGCTTTTTATCTGGCCTAGCCTCTTTCCCTCTGTTTCGCCGAGGCGTCCAGTCCCCGGGTCTCCGCGCGCAAAACGCCTCGGATGCCGGCGCGGCGCGGCGCGGCGAGGCTCGGCGAGGCTCGGCGAGGCGGCGCGCCGTTAAAAATAGAGCACGCAACGACTTACTAATCTGGTTAGGGCTACTTAGCGTAACTCCAACTATTTAGACCTGGATACGGTTACGGTAGTTAGGCCGCCTCTATCGGCTCTAAGTAGACCCACCGGGTCCACTCTCTTCTCGTCTCTTCCTCCTTTTCTTCTTGTTTCCGTCGATTCTTTTTTACTCGCCTTCGTTTCACGAAACGCGCTAAAACGTCTTAATGGGGCCCTGGTCAGTCGCGCGGAAAAACGACGGCCGGCCTTCTTCTCGCCGGCTCGTTTTCTGGGGCCTCCGATCCCACCCTGCGAACCTGCCGATATTTACACTTTCGCGCGAACTTTCCTCCCATGGATATTTCTTTTTCGTTGAACAGCTGACGATTGTTCTATATCTTTTTATAGGCTAATAGAAATGCGCGAATAATTTTCTAACGATTTTCTACACGACTTTTAGTTGGCGAAATGTCAACTCGGGAGCTTTTGGTTTTCTAGTCCGATAAGCTCTCGCTGCTATATTTTAATAATAAATTGGAAAAATGCCTGCGCAGTTTTCTTTCCAACCTGCGAATATCGTCGACTTTGGCTTAGGGATCTTGTGAATTATAATCGACAATATTTAAACCATACACCGACTCCAGAATGTCGGTATAGTTTCTATAAATTTTTAACACATCGGACCAATAAAAAAAGGGCACAGAGAATAGAATTCTTCAGCATATTTTTGATTGTAATATTATTATCGGATCCATTGGCGAAGAAAAGGATGTTTCCGTGGGGTTTTGGGAGATTCCAGAAGCAGATTTCAAAGAGATGGAAGTAGATCGACGGCGAAGCGTGAAATCCCTGAAAGGCACCGTCCCTAATTCAATTCTCGAACGAAACCCGCACAAAGCGACGCCGTTATCTTTCTCGAGATCGGTTATGTTTAATTGAGGCGTTGTCGTGGCTGTTGATTCGACTCCTACGGGGAGATGCACGTTGGCAACCTCCAAGGCTAATTAACGAGCGTGCGCCGAGTAATTAATCGAGTCCTCCTGTCCGCGGACAGACGTGCTGACAGAGGACGCTTCCTCTTGGACGGCCCACGAGCGGATCGATTTTTCTGAGCGACGCAAAGCGACGCGACGACGCTCCCGCTCCCGCTCCCGCTCCGCGAAGGAGACTCGGAACCGTTCGGGAGAAATTTAGAACCCGTGCCCCGCCGCTCCCTCGCCCGTGAATCTCGTGATCCATAAATCATCGAACCGGCGAGGATAAATCAGTCCTCGCGGAAATCCTACACGACTTTTTCGTTCGGCGACTATCAAAGTGCAAAACGGCACGCTCGTTTTATAAAACAACTGTCGATCTACAATTTAATTTGTCACCGATTCGTACAATTCAGTAGCGCTATTCAATCTACGTATACAATAAAAATATAAAAGCCAGGAGGCCCGAGAAATAGAATTAATCTCAAATGCACGGAATTCAAAGTGAAATAAAATCTCGAGCGTGCAATTTTCGTGCTAATTCAAGAATGAGCAGTTTCGGCGAAAGGGGTGGTGGTGCTGCGGCCCCTTTAGGGTCACCGTACGGTCACACGGAACGGAACGGAACGGAAAATTTCCGTGTCGAAATACGGCGGCACGTGGTCGCGCAGCCGTCGCGCGCCGAGCCTCGCCTCGCCTCGCCTCGCGACCCCGTCGAAAACGAGATTTCGAAAATCCGTTATTTAAATAAGCCGGGGCGAGGGTCCCGGGGGTACGCACGGGTAGGATCAGAGAGGACTATAAAAAAGAAGAAGGAGAGGGAGAACTAGGAGAGACGACAAGAAGATGGAACGGGGACGCAGAGAAAGCGGGCCGGGATGGATGATTTTATAAAATTAATAGTAAAGGGTAGCTGCTCTCTCTCTCTCTCTCTCTCTCTCTCTCTCTCTCTCTCTCTCTCCGCGTCCGCTATTATGCGCGTATGCAAATACGGCGGAAGGGGTGGGACCCGGGGACACACGGATGGATTCGTGGATCGAACGAGGGGGGTCGTGGGGCACGCTGCGCCGTGAAATAGAGAGAGAGAGGGGTAGTTTCGGTGACGAGCGAGTCGAAGGGGAATGTATATGCATGGCGTATATATACGTAGAAAGAGTATATGCAGGCTGCGAGGCATTAAAACTTCCGAGATTTATAGTGGCACGGACTGGTCTGGCCGCGTTCGATTCGGGGTTGCTTCCACTAAAAAGGGGGCCATATTGCTGGTAACGAGCTAAGAAGGGGCGGACCGTCGGGGATGCGTAATATTACGTCCGGAGGTCTTTAATGCGCGAGCACTCGTCTTTCGAATTACCCTTGGACACCAATCTGGCAAGAATTTCAGTCGAAAATTAGTTTAGACGTTCGTCCGTAATTTTTTCTGAACGATTGAACGTCGCGTCGTTGCTTTGTAAAATAAGTATCAAGTCGAAGTGTGAAAGAAATTGTATTCTTGAATGAGACGCGCACTTGCATAAATCGCAATGAACTTTTAGAAAGTAACGTTGGGTATTTCACAAAGAGAAATCACAATTGCATTGCAACCGTATAAAGCGTCATGACAAAGTCTTTAAATGTGACGAGACCTGTTAGAAAATATCGAAAAGAAAATGCATGAATTGTTGGTAGATAATATAAAGAGCTGCAGGCTTTGCCGAAAGATTGACGGAACGATAAAGACGTTCGAGGCAAAGACAGAGAGAAATGAAACAAATTGCATTCGGAAGCGAGCGTATCGCAATGAAATCCTGGCGTTCGAATAAAGGCGAAGGTGCAAAGTACGTCGACGCGGAATAATCGTAGAAGCGGAATCGGCCGAGCGACTTTGTAGATAGGAGGAATAATTGTCGAGATTTGACTAATCTCGGGAAGGGCGACGCTGTAGGGATCGAGAAGCCAGCAGGATACGGCGAGGGAACGCCGGTATCTCGCGTTCCCATCTTTTCCATGTTTCATTGGCGTTCATCAGCCTCGAACACCAATTAGAGGCAGCCTGTAAACGTTACACTTGCCAAGCGAAACGATTGGCGCTTCCAGCGGGGTCTCTTTTTATGGACGAAACGTCTCCTCCGGTGGAAGAAACGCCGCGCGTACAGGCTGAATGCTCGCTTTCTTCGGCAACTGGCAACACGGATCGTTCGACTCGCGCGAGCCACTCTGGTGTCAGGCCGGCCATATTTCAGCCGCCTCGTCCCGGGAGCCCGCGATTCCACTGAATTTCCGTCGAGCGACGGGACTCGCGCGCGACTTTGTACTCTCTCGTAAACGCCGTGAAACCGTCCCGGGGAAACGCCTCGAATAAATTTCGCAACGATTTTTCTCCCTGCTTTTATTGCCCGCAGCGCTACGACGGCCCCACCGGACTGCCTCGTTACTTGTCCCGCGATTTATTATCAGTTAATTCTGCCGTTCCGTCGGATCAACCCGCGGTTTCAACTGCCTCGATACGAATGCTCGATAATTTTCGGCTCGGTTTACCATCGGACAAGGTTCTTGATACATATTTTCTTCCTCGGGTGATTCGAAATTGGAGGGAATGGAATGGACGATCTCCGATTTGTTTATTCGAGCTTCTAGGCGAGGC
The DNA here is from genome assembly GCF_028453695.1 of Augochlora pura. Classification (NCBI taxonomy): domain Eukaryota; kingdom Metazoa; phylum Arthropoda; class Insecta; order Hymenoptera; family Halictidae; genus Augochlora; species Augochlora pura. The sequence goes on along the minus strand of NC_135775.1, from coordinate 27,431,856 downwards.
GTTTGCCTGGCCGAGAAATATTGGAATCGGCGAACGAACGGGCATCTGTCGAAGAGTCACCGCCCCGGTCGGCACACCGCCAGATCTAAATTTTCGGAACAATTACTCGGTCAACGGACCTCCGCTCTCTTCGCGAAACCGGAGAAACGACCGAGTATCGTCGACTCGCGCGGAACAACTCTGTCCCCGAGGCTCGAATGCGCGTTTTTACGGGGCCGGCCGATCGAAACGTATCGCACGGGACCACGGACCACGGAGAATCGTCGAACGACCTCTCTCTCCTCGGGTCCCAGGAGCCGAACACGTTGCGTTCTTACCGGACGGTCTCGGCTGTCAGTCTCGGGCACGGATATCTCGATGCCTGATTGATTCCTAATAGCGCGACCGGCAAGAAACCAATCGGGATGTGACAGTCGTCCCCGGGTTAATGAATAATGGAAAAATCTGGTCCCTTTTCGGGGCCTCGCCGGATCATCCGGGCCGAGTTTTCTGGATTACGCGGGCCCGTGGTCCCGTTAGACCTCCTCGGGGGCTTCGATTTTTCGTTCGCGTTCTTTCGCTCGGAACCGGAGAATCGTATCCGACGGAGGATTCTGCGGGCACGTGTAATTTCGCCGGCTCTGGGAACTCGCCGGAGCCGATCGATTCCGCCAGCTAGAAAACATTTATCTTCGTACTTTCTCCGTCGGCGAGAATTAAGTCGATCGGATGCTGTAAATTAGTTTGCTAAGCAGCTACGGAACCAATCGATCTCCCACGGAATATTTTCTGCACCGATCTTTCGTAGGATCTTCATTCTAGACATCTCTCGCGAGGTGGTGAATTTTCAAATGAAACGCGCGACGCAACCCATGAAACGCAGAATCGAGAGTCGAGGTGCCGAGAGGAGGTCCAGCGCCAAGGAAGGTCGATCAAACCCGAAAAAGCTTGCTGCCCCGAAACCCAAAGGCCGGTGCAGCGTAGATCGGCAGAACCTCTTAATCCAGATTGAAAATATGTAAATAAATCCACTCGCGGCTCGGCAGGCCGGATGCCCACTCTGTATTCCCCGTCGAAAAAGTATTTTAATAGAAACGATTCATCATTCCGCGGAGCCCCCTTCCCCTTCCCCTTCCCCTCCTCCCCCCGAGATCTTTTTCATCGTCGAGAGCAAGGAGAAGAGGAGAGCAAGAGAAGGAGGAGGCGACGGAGGAGGAGGAGGAGGAGGAGGAGGAGGAGGAAGAGGGAGCATCTCCGGTGCCCCTTGGGCAGCGTGCGTTCTGTGTCTTCCACCGGCGAACACCGTCGCGCTCGAATTCCCTTCTTTCCACCTCCGGTTCCAGGCGTCCTTTGTCCGCCCACCTCTCCGCCTCGCCGTTCCCCTCTTCTGCCAATTTTTACCGGATTTCGCGGAATTTCGACCGAACGGTTTTCGCTTTATCTCGAAACCCGTGGGTCCCCCCTTTTTTTGCCCGGCCACTCGAATTATGCGAGAGGATAGGATACGCGCGCGCGGCGCGGATTTCGCGGAATTTCTACGGTTCCCGTCGCCACCCTCGCATAATTTCTCCCGGCCCTCGCGGGCCCCGCCGCACTACCTCCCTCCCTCCCTCCCTCCCCGCGCCTCCCTTCAAACGATCTTCACGATCTCTTTGTGACCGCGGACGCGATCTCGCGGCTCCCCTTTGTTTCCTCCGTTTCGATCGCGATCGGGACCCCGGTTTCGCGGCTCCGTCGAGGCGCGGCGATGGAGGGGGAGAGAGAGAGAGAGAGAGAGAGAGACCGATGTCCACGGGCCCACCGGGGCCCCGGGCCCCACCGGTTTTTCTGAGCGTTCTTGTTCGGTTTCTTCGGAGCAGCGGACCGCGGCACCGGCGAGTTCGATGTCTCATTATGTCAGAGCCGCGCGGGTTTTCGGGGGAATTCCGATCGCAGCCGATGCGATGGACTGGACGGGGCCCGTGCGCGCTTTCGATTTCTTCTTACTCCCTGCGCTCTCCAGGACACTCGCCTTCGGGCCTCCGGTTCTTTCTCCGGTTCTTCTTGCTCGCGTTTCTCCCCTCCCCCGGACCGCCGCCGTCCACGGTTTTGCGCCGTTGGTCGCCGAGTGTCGAAACGCTCTGCGAGAAAATTTGTCTCTTTGTTCGCGGATCGTTCGGGACCTAGGTGTAATTTCAATTCGACGCGTCGCTTCAAAACGATTCGACGCGTCCAGAAGGGTATCGTCGACGGCGAGAGATTAATTGCGAGAACAACCGCGAAGGAGTTTCGTTCGCTTTAAAGTGTCGGCGAAGGGAATCGATAGGAGTCGAAATCATTTAAGCAGATATATTTGCCAGCGCGGCATCGGCTCGCGAATGTAAAGTGGTTAATTTTGGAGGCAATATACCGGCGACGGTTTATCGCGCGACTCCCAGAGAGAAATCGTCGGGATCGATCAGGCGAAATGGATTTGCTCGAAAGAAATCCGAAAGAGAGAGAGAGAGAGAGAGAGAGCGAGACATAGCAGCGGCGGCTCATCCTTCGAGCAGTGTCTTCTCAGATTCCAAGACTCAATTCAGATTCTAATAGGTCCCTTTCATAAAGTACACCATTCTTACGATCGGCTCCGCTTTGCGAAACGATACGCAACCGGGGTTTCAACACCGTTGCCGATCCTCATTCACGCCGGGCATATTCCATCACTCTTCCGCGGAGCTTCAATACCCATTTAGAAAATTGAATCAATCCTCCGAGATTAATTTCGCCCGTGCCTTAAACACCCGCGGCTTCGATTTCTCGCGAAACCATTTACATAATTCCGTCGACGGCCGGCTCGGTTGCAAAACCGAACAAACACCTGACAAACATCGATCAAACCATCTCAAATAACGCTCGGCCGCGAGGAACACCTCGATCTGTCCAACCATTTTTTCCGCAAGACTTTTATTCTGTTTGCTTTGCGCATTGAAATTCGTATCGGCCTGTCGGCGACGACAATTTGCACTCGCATGCATTATGCAATATAAATGCGCGCGCTATCGTCGCTTAATTAGAAATCTATTTATCGCAACGATATCCGTGACACGGAGTCGCCAACGAAAATGCTGATCGTCGAAAATTTTGTCGACCCGATGCTCTTTCGACTACTCTGTACGGTGTCTTCTGTTCGTTCACTTTTCGAGGGAGAACTATTTCCTCAATGAAATCCGCTCCGGTCTCCTTTCATCGGAGCCGACCATATGCCATCGTTTACGAGAGCGGTACGCGTTGACAAGCATCGCAGCGAAGACATTAGCAATAACAATGAGACGGCGATAGGTGTCGCACGCCGAGCAAAAAGAATCGCGACGCTAATGAAATCTCGCAGGTGATCAGGAAACCTGGTGAGACGCGCGGAGGCTCTGCGACAACGAGAACGGACGACGGATCCCGGGGCCTCGGCCTCTCGCGACCTAAACACGCCTAAATTTATTTGGAGCTTTCCCTGACAAATTCGAGGCGCCTCGAAGCCGCAGACAGAGGCCGAATTCCGCCGCGATGATGGAGACACTTAGGTGACTGTGAACGATGCGCGCGCGCGCAAGCTTGCTTGCTCCCCTGTCTGCCGACGAACGTCTCCGTTCAACGATACTCCCATACTGTTTCCGAAATACAAACTTTAACGAAGCTTCGCCGTGGATCTCGCAGGGAAGATCGTTTTTCCAGCAGAGAGTTTTCGTTGCATAGAACCTTGACTTTATGCCGGCAAAGTCGGCGCGGCGACGCGGAAAAATCGATCGCGGTTAAAAATAAGGAAAGGCGGCGGGCACGCGGCAAGACGTAGCGTTTCTAGCGATTCGATCGGATTTCTCTGCTCGTACGGCTCGTCAACCAGCTGTCAGCGATCGATTTCAGCGGCCACCGGAAGTACTTTCGCCGCCGAAGTGTGGAAAATGAGAGGGAATCGCGCGGTCCCGATCGGCTCCGCGCCGCGGCGCGTTACTCCGCGGCCTGGACGACGCGAGGCGACGCGGAACACCCGCGGATCCGTTTAATTGAGATTCGCTTCTTCTCCAGCCTTTTAAGTAGCGGCAATCAGGCTGATAGGTATTCCCTGTTTTCTTTGCTATTTGAAGAACTGGTTGCGATCGTTGATTCGATTAACATTTAATTGGAGGTGTCAGCGGGACTTGTCTTTCGATTAACATCGACGCGCGCGGAGAGATTGCGACTTCCTCCGAACGCGCTCGATTCCGTTCCCAGACGAGAGATACCGGGGCCCGATACCCGGCCGCGCGCTGCTCGGACCTGGACGCTGCGAGACTCGCCGGAATTGAATATTAAATAGCCGCGGATAGAAACGTCGCGTCGTCCTTTCTACTGAAATTACTGAATTCATATTACACCGGGAGTTAATTGAATGCTCGGCGTTAAAATGACTCTAAGTAAGTGTCATCGATCTTTCAGACGAACGAGTTGAACAGCTTCGAGAGCTTGCCGGCGCTAAGAACATTAATATAAACGTTCGCTCTGATCGCAAAAGGTAGCGTGAAATATATAAAATGATCGCGCGCGTGAAATAAATCGCCGATCGCGGCCGACGCGTCGGGATAAAAAAAAAAATAGAAAAAGATCGAGGCCGGTGATCCAGGTTGGAGCCATCGATCCGCGGACCGTTGAACACTTCCGGCCCAATATTTAACACCTCGTTTGCGTAGGCGAAAACACCGGAACTCGCCGGAAGTGGTTTAGCCGGAGGGCACGGAGCCGCGGTGCCCCGACGATTTCGCCCGTTCGCATAAGATTCGCTTGGCCGGTTGATTAATTGGCCCTCATTAACATCGCGTCGAGCGGCCGCTTCTTGAGTACGCGCATTGTCGCCGCTCGGAAACCGCCAGGTCTGTCCGTGTGCGTGTGCAGAACGGCCTGTGGCCTCTTCAGAGCTCATTAAACGTGCTCCAGCATTTGGTGGACAGGAATTAGAGTGGTTGGCCAGACATTCCAAGGGTCCCTCTCTCTCTCTCTCTCTCTCTCTCTCTCTCTCTCTCTCTCTCTCTCCTCGACCATAATCGATACGCTATTCCATCCTCGCGCGACGACCCGCTCCCGAATTTTATACATCGTGCCACAAAATTGTTCGGCCACCGAATCCAGTTCTTTGTTGCATGCGATACGTATGCGGCAGACGCAGCTGCCACTTTAGATCGATATCGAAAATGTCTGGACAATGTAGAAGTTTGTCGAACGTATCGTTTCAGGATACGTTCAATTATACATTGACGTTCTTTTAAATACGCGATTCAGCGTACGCTACACGAATCGATGTATGTAACTCGAACTCGGAACATTTCATTGATATTAAAGTTATGAAATACTAAAATTGATGAATCGAGATATACGACAGACTGGTTCGCCTATGTAAAAATTCACCTCTCTACCGGTACCCTTCATCGCCGTCGATGTTCCATTGCAATCAATGAAGACAATTTGACAAGTTTTCCCCTATTCCCTGTTCGCCGAAGGAGCAAACGCAGAGGCGCGTCATATGTGGGAATGATCCATCAGGAAGTGGCAACGTCTCGACGACGAAGGGGGCGACAAGGTGCATCGCGAGATCGGAATCCTATTTATACGGCATATCTATGAAGAATGTCGTTTGAAATCGCGAGGGAGCCGAGTTGTCTCGGATTCTCTCTGGTTCCCGTCAGCGGCCGGCAGAGGCCACGGATTGTTTGGCCGGTTGTTTCAATCGAACAACTGCTCGCGGGCCGAGAGGGGGCCTGCCTGCCTCTGCGAGGAGATGCTTCTTCGTCTCTCGGGGGATTAACGCCTTGACGTCTACACGTGTTCCAGCGTCATCCGCTCGTGCTTTCCTCGACCGCGACCGGGCCGGGCCGGGCCGGGCCGAGACGCGGGCCGAGACGCGCCGGGCTGGCTCTGCGAGCCGATGACGAACGAGCTCCGCTTCGCTCTCCGATGCTTCGTTTTATTTGCACCGGAAAACTCGACATTTTCTCTTGTCCCGGCCGCCTCTTTAACCCCACCTCCCTCATCCGTCAGAGCCCCAAGAATCGGCCGACCGTTCCGCGTTTAGCATTTCAGAAGGATCTCAAGACCGCGCGGGCGCGCGCGCGCGCTCTGTCCCACGCTGCGCTTTTGTTACGCGTCGCTCCGTGGCCGGGCGCAGACATTGTTTTTTGCGGACTTCCATCTAAGAGCAAAGATATTCGCTCTGGCCTGTGTTCCACGAAAGATCGCGGACCATAAATCACGGCTCGTTTGGCTAGGGAACGAAGCCGCGAAAGGATCCATTTCCAAAATCGAGCGTACACTCCTCGGTTCCTCTTTCGGAGAACGACGACTGCTGCCGCTGCTGCTGCTGCTCCATCTCCCGCGAGGGAACGAGCAAAAAGGAGGGGCCCCCGCGCGTCTGGCCCGATGGTAGTAGAGGGACATTATCTCTGGGACCGGTCAGTGCCATTATCCATCGTCCATTTGAATTTTCAGCTCTCGTAATAACGACTAATACGAGACAAATGAACCGCGGCTGAAAGAAAGGGTGTAGGAGGGGGGGGCGCGCGGAGAGCGACGGATCGGGGCCCCAGACGGGAGACCGTGGCGGGCCCGCAGAGAGAAAGACGAAGAGAGAGAGAGAGAGAGAGAAAAAAAGAGAGAGAGATGGAGAGAGGGGGCGGAGGAGGTGGAAAGAGGAGCCGTGATTAATGGAGTCTCCGCGGCGAGCGAGAGCCCCGTCGGATAAGATCTCCGATGGAATTCCCGTGGCTTTTATATTGGATTTCTTTTAAATTCGTTACTTTATCCGGCACTATGTTAATAGCGGTCCGATATGAGAGCTCGCGGTTAAGAGGAGTTCATTTATCATTCGTCCGGCCCCGCGAGAACATGATGAAGAGACGGGGGCGGAGAGGGTGGAAGAGGAGGGTGGAGGAGGGCGGGCGGGGAGGTCGAGGAGACCCGTCGAAAACCGGGGACCGCGGACGAAATTTCTCGGAGGGCCCGCGCCCCTCTTTCGGCTCGAAGCATTTCCTCTCGCGGGACCCCCGTCGGCGAATTTCTGTCTTTGAACCTACGGGGAACCGGTTCCTGCCTTTCGCGTTCTTTCCACGGGATTTCACGGGGACTGGGAGCTGCGAGACCGTTCCTCGGACCAAATGGAAAAATGGAAAATTAAGAAGCTTCATTTACCATTTGTAGTTTTATGCAACAAAATCGCGGAACAAATTCAATTACCTTAAATACTCCAAAATTCGTTGCTACTACACGCTTCGCTAAAACCTCGATAAATCGGGGAAAAAAAATCGCCCTGCCGAATTTGACAACTCGTTGGAAAGGGGAAGCTTAAGCCTTCAAATCTACGGTAACCCAGCTCCCGAGAAAAATTTTCCGACGATTTTACAGCCGTCTCAATCTGTACCATTTGTTATGTAAAAAGGACCTTGAGTTTCTACGCGATAGTGTCGCGCACAAATTTTTTAGCCAAAATCAACGAATGGGACAGAAAAATAGAAGCTTCAGGCTTTTAATCGAGCCTAGTCTCATCGTCGTACGATTTTTTTTCACAAAGTTATGCCATCTCGAATATCGCGAATTTTCGGAATTTCGTGAGTTCGGAATTTTTGACGAGGGACTTTAACTCTTTGGCAAAACACGTGCTCCCGTGAACGAATAGAGTCTGGTGGAGGATCAGGAGGAGAGAGGGGGTTGCAGTAGAGCCAGGTTTACGGCGTCGAAACGATGGTCCCGGCGGGCCCTTGGATACCGGAGCAGGAGCGATCGAAATCGATCGCGGATCCGGGAAGAGACGGGCTTCACCTTCCTCGTGTTCGTCGGACTCGTTAGCGGCATTGTAAATTCCGGCCGTGGTTTTATTGAAATCTTTCCGGAACGCGTCGATTCGTAATTGCGCCACGGGGCACGGGCGCATCGCTCGTAAATTACGCGCGCGGAACGAGTTTTTCTGCGCGTCGAATATGATCGAACGGGCCGCGTCCCCCTGATCGTTGATATTTATCGTTATTTGGAAAGCCGCCCTAACGACGCTGCCGCTCCGTTGAAAATCCTGTCCTCGATCATTTTCTAGAGACCAAGAAACGCGCACACAGAGACCAGATCTAGATTTATTTCCGCAGACTTGTAGCGAAGCTCTGGATCGAGCCGTGAACCGTTCGCGAATTTACAACGTGGTAAATCGGTAATTAGACGCTGAATTCCCGGAAGGTTGAAAATGGGTCGTTAAAGTTTCATAAGCAATTAGTGTTTAAGATTTCCGTATTATAGGGAATCGTCGATCTCCACCACGGGGACATGGAAATTGCGCTGTAAAATGTTTATTACTTTACGAGGCAATAAATAACAAACTAAAGCTTCCCCGACGGATTGCGAAACTATGGGATAAGTAACAGTCGAATCGCAAAAATCTGGATTTCCGTCGATTTGTAGGCCATCCTCGATCGTTAGAAAACGCTCGAATTAACCAGCGCATTACGCTATCGTCTGTTTATAAATCGTAAATCAAACTCTTGAACTCTTAGAGAATTTAGAACCTATTAAGTACTGGACGAACGTTGTAAGAATTGCGGACGACTCGCAATTAAATCGAGATGACTGTAAACCCTCTTAGAAACGATATTCCGGACAGACGGAGCTCGTCAAAAATTCACTGAAAATTATTCGCGTAGCTAATGTCATTAAATCGAAGATATGAAATTAATAGTTGAGGAGACTGTGCACCACTTTGGAATGAATTTTTGGTAAGGATTGAGCTCGCCATAGATTTCTTCAAATACTTCAAGGCGTCGATAAGATGATATTAAAGACGTTAGCATAGAAGACGTTTGCGAGAAATAGAAATAGAAATAGAAATTCTGCCAGTATTGAGACATTATGGCTGCCGTGGAACGGCGGTAGAACCAGCAGGCCCGAGCACAATAGAAACTGTAGGAGCGTGGAATTCCGTGTTCGATCGAGTCGGCTCGCGATTATTGCTTCTGAATTCCTCATATCGGCCGCGACCGACTCATTGACATTTTCGTCGGGTTCCACTCGTTGGAATTCCACCTCTGTGCCCACGTCGCGGCACAGCGTTTCTCGTGCATACAATGAAAACAGCCGCGCGTAATACGTATCTCCCATACATCGACACCTCTATGCAACCGTTCGACGTTGAAGAGTGGCCCGGGATCATCTGGATCCGACGCCGCCATGGATCATCGATCCTGCCATCTTCCATCGAACAGCTACGCCGACTCTCCTAGCTCTGTCACTCGAATATTACGTTTCGCAACCCCTCGTCCTTCCATCGTTCTCTGCTCTCTCTCTCCCTCCCTCTCTCTCTCTCTCTCTCTCTCTCTCTCTCTCTCTCTCTCTCTCTATTTCTCTTTCTCTGGGCTTAGAACTTCGAAGATCAGGAAACTCGCGAAGACTATATTTAGCTTTATGCAAATTCGCATTTTTGTTGTCCGATGCCTAGATTCTACGACGAAGTGGATCGCAATTTCCTGCTCCGTTGGGCTCCTGTGATTCTAAATACCGGAAAATCCACGGGCAACCTTCTTTCATCCAACTGATAAGAGGCGGATAATTGGATTCATAGTAGGATATGATTTTGAAAATATCTCTCCCGATGTATGCGACCGAAGGAGGTTGTTAAAGAGGGATTTGCATGATACTTTTGAGATACAATGTTGAGAAAAAAAAAACTTGTCAGTATTTAGCGAAGTATCAGCGAATTTTCTTGCGAGCGATAAGACTTTGCGATCAATTAAATGGTTAAAGCTGCCTGGAATAATTTATTCTCTACCTAGCGAGCGGTTCCAGAACTTTGGAGGAAATCAGCGAAGGAAAGAAACTGGTCTTATCTCGCGACGTTAATGAATTGATTCCGATGGAGCGATACGGGGTCGCGATTCAATTAAATCGCGAATAATTTGCTCGCGACAAGCAACACGGCTAGACAGAAAAATAAGAGGACAGTGGCGTCGGATTACGGAGTAGAAAACTGACAGAAGATTCAGCGGACATTCCAGGGTTTCGTGGCGAAACTCGGTCAAGCCATCGCGAGAGAGCCCCGTTCCCTCCGGTGGAAACCGGCGGTACACGCGCCGCTTGACAAGCCGAACGCCGCGCGTTGCCCCCCTCCTTCCAGACTATTTCGAATCGATAGTCGCCGGTCTTGGACTTGGTGGCAAGCCACGCGAATCCAAGAATCTCCTCGATGAAATCGGTTACGGATCTCTGCGCGTCGCGTCGCGTCGAGTCGCGTCGCGTCCGGGGTGTCCCCCGCTCTCGGTCGCTCTCGAAAAAGACCACGAACGCCGAGAGATGCAGAAACTCGAATCGCCAGGAAGTGGCCGTGGCATTAGTATTATAATTATTGCTCCGGCTGCTAATAATAGTCGTGTCGCGGCTAGTTGCGAAGCCGGGTTCCCTGCTCGCGACAGTTTTATTGCTAATGGTGCCATTAACCGGTAAAAAGTTATCGAATGAACGGCGCTGCCGCGATTACCGACACTATCCACCGTATCCACCCGAAGATAGCTGTACTTTTCCAACGCGGACGAGATAACAGCAACGGTTAATTAATTGTTAATGCGCCGAGTTCACCTTTTCTTTTCTTTTTTTCTTTTTACGGCGATCGACGTACGTCGTGACGTCGACGAACGTCGAAGTTTACAATCGAAGCTATTGTCGTCTCGGAACAGTGGGAGAGCCGGGTGGAGATCGTCGGAGCCAACGAAAACTAAAACCTGTTGCGTTTATGGTGATAGGTCTGGTCTACTCCCGATGTCAACGCCATAGGAAAATGATAAACCGCTGACATGCCGAGGAAAGATACCGTGTAGTACCGGTAGCACGAAGTCGGCTTTACCAAGGGGAAAAAGGATCAAATTGGAGACTCGCCGGTGTGTTGCTTCCGGAATGAAAATGGAAGCAACGAGGAGGCCGGCAGCAACTAACTGGTTTCAGAGAGCATCATTAATATCCAGGAGGGGGGAGGGGGAGGCAGGGAGAGAGCATCTAGAGACAAGTCAAACTATGTTTCACAACTGGAACAAAACACTGTCGCGTTACCGAGGGGAACAGCTTCCTAATTGAAGTAAATTGTTCAACGAAAATAGATTGACGGAATTCGAAATAGAATCAATTTTTCGTTGCGAGTTTTCTTGCGAGCCGAAATGGGTCAGCCGTAACCCAGATTAGCCCTACATTGCGGCCCCGAGAAATTTTGTTGATTCTACCAGCAATAGTAAATCCATTGAAACATTGTATCAAGTAGTTCTTTGAAGTAATCCTCAAAGGCTGGGAATATCTTGCAAATTGAATTTAATTCGAACGAAAAGTCGACGAAAGGAAGTGTGCGAAATTAAAACTATGCACTCGGAACTGAACTCGCAGATTTCGCTGCGTTATCAAACAACCTCGGGCAGTTGGTTAGAAACACAGGAAGCTGCGAAACGCGCAGCCACCGTTTCCTGCTCGATTCTCTCGAAATAAAAATAAATGTTCATGGCCGAGGACTCGAACGAGATAAAAGCAAATCCTGTAATTGGCTGAGAGCACCTCGTCGACGAGCGCAAGAAAAATGGCTAACCGGGCAGAGTCTCTCGCATTGAAACGAAATTGTCGAGCCGGATACGCGAGCAGCTGTTCTCTCGGCTGCTCATTGACAGTATCGTCGAGTTCCGAAGCTCGCGGCGCGCGTCGCGCGTCGGCACCGCACGAACGCTATATACGTGACGTTTTACCCCGGGTCCGGCAAAAATGCGCGTCCGGCGTCCGGTAGCAATTGCACCGCAGCGCAAGTCCGCTCGGCCGGGCTTGACTCGGCTCGGCACGGTTCGGCTCGGCTCGGTTTGCGTTCCCGTTCCCGTTCGTTTAATAAGCATCGCGAGCGAGCGAGCGAGCGATCCGTATCCCGGTTGCGTCGGCCGGCCGAAAAAGGCGGTTCGCGAAACGCGAGAGACAATGGAACGCACGAAAAAGGCGCGAAATCCAGAATGTCAGAGCCGGTTCGTGAACGAGGGGGGGCCTTGCGGGGCCCCCCGGCGGGGGGAGGAGGGGGGCCTCGGGGGGGGGGCTGAACCATGGACGGAGGGCACCAGGAGGAGAGACCCCTGGACGCGATTGCGAAGGTGGGACACGTTCGGCGCGCAACGTCTCACAAATAAATTATCGACCGCTCTACGGCATTCGCTGCGGAATCGGCGATTCCATATGACCGGTTGGCGGATGAATATGCTGCGGACACGCGGAACATGCCAAGCGTGCGCGATATGGCCTCCTACGCTACGGTCGCCCGTTTTCACGGTGCTCGGTCGCTCGGCCGCTCGGCCGTGCTCGACTGCTCGACTGCGAATGTCGATCTCTCGACGATCGGTTCCCCCCGCGACGGTTTTTCGCATTTGCTCCTACACCTCGGGTTCGTACCTAGTTAGTGCGCCATTGGAGGGTCGTTTTCTCGAGGTCCCGTGAAAGAAGCCTAAAGAGCAACATTTACGAGATAATTCTCCGAGTAATGGACGTTTCTCGACCGTTTCTCCCGCGTCTGCTCGACGATCCCCTGCCATTGCCTCGCCGAAATAGCCCAGGACAGTTTAAAACCTGTTACCGACAACCCCGACTGCTGAGCCAAGATAAGAGAAAGTCTGGAATTTTTTAACGCATTTTCTGCCACGCCTGTCGTATGCGTGCCGCATCCTTTGTCCGTCTTCGAAAATCAATTTTCCACGCGATACGTGCACCGTGGCACCAAAAGTGGATCAGGAATCCTACCAAAAGAGGACTTAATGAATGACAACCGTGCCCCGTGCAGCATAATTCATCGAAAGAGAGGGTTGAAAAGCGGGAGAGGAAGTGGAAGCAGAACCGATTCTTTCCGGACGCGTCTGGCACCGGTCGCCGGGGTGACTTTGACCGATAGCCTAACCGGGTGCGCTGGGCCACCGTTATCTTAACGGGGTGGAGAAAGAACTAGGAAGCGGCTAGAAGTGGCAAACCGATGGAATAATTAAAAAAAGAAAAAACAGGGGAACGAGCTCGAACGGGGGTAAATCGTTCTCGAGCGGTGAAAGGGGGAAGCGGAGGGACGTAAACGTACAGGAGGGAGGGAGGAAGGAAGAGAGGCCGAGAAGGGGGACACAGAGTGGCAGCCGGAGGAACAAATGGACTACGACTTTTCTGTGACAAACGAGCGCCCCCGAAATGTCAATCAAACCAGGCTCGCCGGCATACCGAGCCGTCCACCTGATTTGGTTAGACGTTCGGATATCGAGCAGCTGCGGCCCCGCAAGCGCCCCGCAAGCGCCCCGGACAACATGGTCGACGAATCGCTGTTATCGCGGAGGTTATGTTCGTCCGTCATCGCTCTGTCGCGTTCGACGCTTTTTGCCGGTCTTTTTCATCGTTCCGTCAGATTCTGCATAATTTAGCTCGTCCACGGGCAATATTTCATGCAATTACGTAAGCGTGCCGCCGGCGGACGCCATTTTCGGGGCTTCCGTGGGCTGCGGACTTCCGGAAAAAAATGATCAGCCTCCTTCTTCCGCAAACGACGAACAGGCACTTCTGCGTACAGGAATATTCTTTGACGGACGAATCGGAGAACGATCTTTTTATCGTAGAACAGTCTCTGACGTATCGAGGAAAACTAGCCTCGAAGTAATTTATTTAACGACGCAACGAGTTATCGTTCCAATTATTATTTGAACACGGCTGTCGTTTTTGCATCGAGCAACGCGTTGCCATGAAAATTCGCTTTACCCGTTGGTCAGAGTTTCTGCAGAGCCTGTGCCTGCACGGCTGTCATATCCATGGCAGTCGATAATGCGAAAAGACTATGGTCAATGCGAACTCTTTTAATTAGGTTCTCCGCGTGTCTATCCGTCCTATCGAGCCAGTTGATCGAGGAACTATTGTGTACAGAATTCGAGACGTGGTTCACGGAGGAAAGTAGAGGCTCGTAGGTGGAGCTAAAGGGAATTAGGTCTTTGACTGGCAGCCAACCAATTATATTCTGCTGATCGCAACGTCGTCGCCGGTGAGGTATTAACCTTGGCCGAAGGCTCGCGACGCGGCTCTTTCCAACGATGGTGGGTGTCACGTGCACCTGTTTTTCTCTGCTCGATCCAGTCCACTACTCTATGGTACACCATGAACCTTTTCTTGCCCGTATTATCAGCGAGATTAACTCGCAAGCGAACGTGCAACGATTATTCCTGCCAACGAATTATTAAAAACCACGATACTCGAAATGTTCTTCCTTTTAAAATACTTCCTCTTTTGCACAAATGATACTCCAGATACTTCTAATTTTGTTTCCGGATCGAAAATTACGAGATCGAGATTTCGTAGCAACACGGATCGCGACGTTCGTGTTCGTTTGGTCGTCTCAATCAGTATTTGTCGTGTCGGTGGCTTCCGCGAGGCGTTTTCGACGCGAAAGCGATAATTTTACCCCGGCATCGGGTCAAGGTGCGTCGGCAGCGCTCGACCACTTTAGAAAGTCGTGTTAGCTGGCAGCCCGACGATCCTCCGCTCTCCGATATATAAATATTAATAACTACAATATCGTAATTTCAGAAACAATGCGCGACAACAACGGCCACACCCGAACACCGCGGCCTAGTTACATGCGAGACGCGCCATTAGCAGCCGTTCCACGATCCCTCGTCTCTCTTATTCCACGCCTACTCGCCGTCCTCGCTTGATTTTTGGCCTGGCGGTAGCGATTTTTGATTTGCAGACGATCTAGACGATCTAGACGATCTAGGTCCGCTTTGGAAACTGGTTCGCGCGATCCAATCGCGATTCTATCCGAATATCAATTTGCTCCAGCCTTCGCAGTCCTCTCTAACTACGATTCAAGCGGCATTCCAGCATCCTGCAATGGCTCAGAATTTTTATTCGGGTTCCTCGGGGATCCTAGATCGTCCTCCACGCGCTATTCATTTTTATTTCATGCTTTAATGGACGGTAGAATTTTTCATCCTGACCGAGAGAGGCGACGTTTCACCCCGGGGAAATGGAAGAAAATTGCACGCCGCGAAGAACCAAGGAAGAACTGTTGCAAAACGAGACATGGTAAATCGCGAGACATTCTTTTGCGAGTTCGTGCGCGACACGTGACAACGACGACGAGACACGGCCATATTTTTTTTTTCTCGCGCGGCGAGTTTTTTCCCCGACCCAGATGCGCGGCGAACTCGCCGTGTCCCGCGTACGGAGAAGTATTTCACAGTCCTGGAAAGTTATTGCAACGCGGAAAATAGGCTCGACTTAATTCCGATCGAGTGATAAGAACCGCGCGGGGAATGCATCGGGTGCCTAAGGTCGCGTTCGCAATCGCATGCAAATTTGCCACCTATGAACGTTCGCTTGCTTCAGCGCTCGAACCCGCGAGTGACTTCGCTGAAAAAAAAGAAGAAACGTAACCCAGAAAACGTAACCCGTGCCGCAACGAAATCGTACGAGTCGCGAAATATGTAATTTTCGACGAACCCCCGGCCATCGCGAATTCGTCGGAGCAACACACCCTCGTCGCCTCGCTGCATCGGGCAAACGTGAAAAGACTAGAGGAGCGCTATTAGAGCGCAGAAAATCATTGCCGTAATTTCTAGAGATAGAGTCTAATCGGAAGTAATTTAATTTTGATGACTCGTATGGTCGTGACATTTCGCTCGGTCTTGGAGTTTCAATGATTTTGTGATACTGTTGGCCGCAATGGAACGACAATAAACTCCGTCGACATAAATTTTAGTATCTCGCCGATCATGCTAATCTTCCGCGTTTGAATTTTTTCCCTAACGAGGCCTGCGCAATAAAGGGAGATGGCTATCGGGCGAGCGCAATAAGAAATCGCGAAAACGAGTCGCTTAATGGTAAAATTACAAAATGAGCCGTTTCCGAGCGCTCCCGCAGAGGGGGTGTGTAAAAATGATCGTTCGAGAAATTGCCTGAATTTCCGATAAAGAAACCGCAGAGGGCGATAAGAGCACGACGAACCGCGGCTGATTAGTGTCACGGTGCTAGGGAATTCCGGTGAAAAATATGTCGCGCATAAATACCGAATCAAGAAACTAAATTCCGTCGTGCGATTAGGCGAGGAAGTCGACTTCCGTGCGTGGGTGGCTGTGTATCGAACAATTAACGCCACCGGCCGCAGATAAGCGACTAAGAACGGCTTAACCGCGCGGCCCTGGTCCCTCGAGAGAAATGTTTTCCTCCTCGGCCGAGAAAAAACGCGCGATCGACGATTAAAACCGCTCCTCCACGGCTCGGCCGATCACCGATTACCTCGAGGCCCCGCCTCGCGTCGCCTCACCTTGCCTCGTCCCGTCCCGTCCCGTCCCGCCTCGCCTCGCCTCGCCTCGCGCCAGAATTCAAATCGAGAAGAAATATTCGGAGAACCGGGTTATCTCTCGCGCGTCCCCTGCAAAATTTATCTGCGACTCGAGACCCCCTTTTTCATTAGAATGCATTCGACCGGCTTCGTTCCACCAGAACGCGCCCTGTTCCAATTAATTATTGTTCCTCGGACTGCTGAGCATTCGTATAAATTTTCTGCCATTTTTCCCCGACCGATGTCCCAGACGATCTCCAGTCTTTCGCGTTAAAACATCGACGAGGCAAATACGACAGCGTGCACGAGCACGCGCGTATTTTCGTGGGTGATTTCTTTATTTTCCCGAGCGGCGTGTATTGTGGTGTACAGGCTATATTTAGAGGGTCTATTTTCCGATGCAGAGATATTAGCGGGCGGGAATAGAGAACGGGGCGCGGAGAATAAGGGATGAAGGGATGAATTGGTGCGTGGCGGTGCACGGGCATCGAGGGGGCAGCCGCTCTCTCGCTCGCTTCTTCTGCGAGAGAAGAGCAGGCGGAGAAAAAAATCGAAACGATGACAAATTGCGCCGTGACGCTTCGCCTCCTTGCTATTTTCACGTTAAACCCGTGGCACGTGAGACTCTCGAGGCGAGCTCCATCGTCGGCCGTCCCCTCGAAATACCAGTCATTTGTTGGCGCGAGGCGCGCGTATACTTAAATTAAATTAAATCAAGTATATACGACAACACCGGCCACCGCGTCCACGGGCGATTAAGAGGTGTTCCACTAAATTCTTGGTGAATCGCGGGCGAATGCAAATCGCCCACTAATTTCCAAAGAGAACGCCATAAGCCGAGCCACCGGGCTAAGAATACGAGGACGAACGTTCGCCGGTGCGGGGGTGGTTCTCGTCGAGATTCGACTATACTCCAGCCGAAACCGCAGACTAATTACCACGTCGATCAACGACGGATTCAGTTTTGCCACGACGAACGCTTCGTTATCCATGCATTATTACTTTGTGCATTTATAGCAATATTTGTGGCAAAAACGTGTTGGTACAATTCGGAATATTAAAAGGAGTAAACGAATGTAATTACATCGATATGCATCGTATTAGATCTATTAAAATTATTCAAGTAAAAAGCAGACATTTCGATCAGTTCTGGTTTTTGTCACGAGGAGCGGCTAGTTTATAGTTTGCATAAAGATCGACGGCTTAATCAACATAGTTGCGAAGAAAGAGGATGTCTACGCCGATCGAACATTTCGCCCAGCGATAGGACCCCGACAGAAATGATTGAATTAACTTGCAGTCGACGACAGGATGCTTCATAGTTGCAGCTCCCTTTGAAACACTTGATACTTTGAAAGAAAATTTACATCCTCTCCGAAACGAAGAGCATCGAGCTTGAAGAGCAATCGGCTCTTCCGAATCTCCGCTACGGAATTAAAATTGTGGTAAAACCATTTGGAATCGCGCGACGATAAAGAGGGTCCCCGAGACCGAGGAATTCGAGAGTGGGGATGGCGGGAGTTCGAGAAGGGGGTCCGCGACGTATCCCGCGTTTTCGGAAAAAGATCAGAGGAGATCCTCCGCGAAATGAAGACGAGCGGCCGCGGAGACAAGCGCGACGGGCCGGGGAGTAAATCGTAAATTTAAATTTAGCGAGGCCGACGCGGCGACGCTCGCGTGCGCGCGCGCTCGCGCTCTCGCTCATTCCGCTCCCCGGCCCCCTCGGCCACCTTTCGGGCCACCTTCGGGCCACCTCTCTCGGAGCGGTGTTTGTCGGTGGAGAGATCGCGAGAGGGACACGCCGTCGGAAAAAGCGGCGACGGGGCCCCCGGGCCCCTCGATTTGAATTTCAGAATGCAGCGCGGATTGGCCGGGTTTTGTCGTAAATTGTCGTGGGCCAGCGACGGAAAAAGTTGTTTCGATTTTGAAGTCCGGACGCCGCGGACCCGGGGCCCCCAATCGTCCGAGTGGCCCTCGTCGACTCGGTCTGGTCTCAATAAGGAGACGAATAGGCCCTCGGCTCCACCCGGTTCGCGCGCAAGAAAGCGCCGTGCGATCGCCTCCGGCCACTTCCCCGATTCCACCGCGTTTTTTCCGCGGCAGCGTTGCGGTTTCTTTCGCCCGGACACCCCTTTGCCTCGACCAGGCCCTCGCTGCTTTTGCGGAGAATTATCGCTTTCGGAATATTCAGCAGGAATCTCTTCGAGAATTTCGAGGTACCGGCCCCGCTTTCTGGAAAATTTCCGTGGAACTCGATCTGGGAAAACCAACCCTTTTATTTTCAATTTTTCTTCACTCGTAAAAATAGAGAATCGGAGGAGTTGAAATACTTGTAATCTAGAAGAAATTTCAATTGTCTGGAGAAATCGTTGAAAATTTTGTTATACCTCAGCCAAAATATTCTGTCTCGTCAATTGACCGTACGAAATAATTGCCGGTGTTCGAGAAACCGGAGAATCGACCGGAACCGGAAATTAATTGCTTGCACGGCAATCGATTTGCCGGTTACATAGCCCGCGAAAGCGATTATCGCTGACGCGCGAAAGTCATCGTCCGCTAATTATCGATTTTTCGCCGAATAATTTTTCTGCGGATCGAAGCCAAGCGTTATTCGACACAACCGAGCAGTCCGAGAGCTCGACGCTCGACACCGCCGACTAATTCTCGTGTCGAATTTCTAAATTGTGTCGATTCGAGTCGCATGGTCGACGGGATCCTCCTCGTGATCAGGATACACAACTTCGTCTCTTTTGCTAAACGGCGACGCGCTTTCGTACACCTTTTCGTATAGTTGTAAAATCTCGTCGAAAAACATTCTCTCATCGAGCACAGTTTTTATTCAACGCTTAGAAATTGTCCGGTCGTAGACGAACGAAACCGTGGAAACATTTATTCGCGGTAGTTTCGCGAACTAGTAGAAGGGGTCAGGACGCGATAACGTCGAACAATATAATCGTGACCGCGTGCCGCGATCGCGAGATATCGATTAAAGCGGGAGCAAAATCCGGCAGGGCGTTGCGTCGCTTCGCGTCGCTTTGCGTCGCTTTGCGTCGCGTCGGTTCCGCGCGAGGAAATCGGCCGATTTCGCGGAGATAAAAGCCTAAGAGCCGTGGCAACCAGAGAATCCAGCTGACCTACTTGCGAGTTGCATTCTTCCGTTGCCAGTGTCTCCGCGATATCGTCGTCCGCGCAGGTACAGTCAGGTACACGCACGATAGCGCGTACCGAGGGGCTCTCTCGTTCTCTCCTCGTCTCTGTTCCGTTCCGTTCCGTTCCGTATCGCGTGTCTCGGGTTTTACGATCCGTGCACGACCGACCAAAAAGTCCGTTTCAGGAAAACTGGATACAGAACGCGCCGCGTTGCCGGACGAACACACGGGAGAGACCGGTGTGCTACCACAAGGCCTATTCTCGATGGATCGATAAAACACCTATCCACCTTTTTCTTCCTCTTATCGCGTGGACGACTTCGGCCGGGCCGCTTGCTCTTTATTACGAATTCCATTCTTATTCCTGCGCGTTTGTTCCTTCACGGTTTTTCAAACTGTTGTTACAGCAGTTTTAGCAGCTCGATTCGCACGATTTCCACCACTTTATTTCCACCGCTTTATTTTACTTAAAATCGTTTAAAGTCAATTTCCATTTTGTTCACCAATACATTTGCAGTGTATAAAGAGGGTGGGAATAAATAAAACGATGAAGAATCGGTGGTCCCTTTTTTCCGAACCCGAATGCGACAAAACATAAGGCGATCAGAGACCACGCTCCCATATTCCAGAAGTCGTTTCTCCAGCTACCTCGGCAACATATAGCAACAGAGTGCTAATTTTTATGGGATACCCGGCTCCGAATCTCGCCGAATATTATCCCCCCCCGACTATTTATTCGAATTCGGGTGCAGAAAGGAGGAGGACCACCAATAATTTCAACGGGAATTTCCGTTTCGTGCGTTCCCGCTGACCGCGAGGACCAATAACTTCCCTCCTAATTGCTTGCTTAAACTCAGCCACGAAAGGGAACGCGTTAGTATTTTAATTCCTAATTAGTTCCTCGAATATCGGAGTCCCCGCGGGTGTGGAGCGTGGCCGGCTAGTGTTCGCAATAAAAGTTTTCGAGCCATAAATAGCTTGGGCCCTCGCCGTCGAATCGCGGTAATATTCTTAAACTCGGTAAGACACTCGCGATTTTTACATTCTCTTTCAATTCCTCGTATTCGTTAAGGGCACCGCGCAGCGTTTTCAAATTATTACGCACGCCGCAGACACGAACCGGCCTGTCTTTGAACATTGCAATTTAATTCCGGCTTAATCCGTGCATCGTGATTTAAAAGAAGAAAAGAAGCGTACTCTCGATTTTCGAAAACGCCGTCGATATGGGATAGAAGCGAACGATGCTCGAATATTTCGACGAGAGGGAATAATCTCGGAAGAGTATAGAGAGGATCGACGTGAAATTTCAGCGATCCGGATGGCACGAATCGCCGAACAAGATCCAGCTGTCAGCGTTTAAGCCAGAGATTAATATTCCCGGATCTAGATCCATCGGACGGATCCGCCGCGGCGTATCGCGTCCAGTTTCAAGGCGCCATTAGTCTCGCGATTTCCGTCTTTCCATCTGGAATTGATCAATGTCCGGATCGATTTCGATCCGCGGCACACGATCGGTAGTTTCTAAATTTTCCCCCGCGAGGGGGTCAGACCGATCCATCATCCGGTTTCCGCGGCCACCACGACGTTTCGAAATCTCCTCGTTGACGAATCATCGGTCCCGCGTGGGAGTCCAAAGAAGACGATAGAGAGGCGGATAGAGAGAGAGGGAGGGAGGGAGGGAGAGTGGGGGAGAAAGGATTAGAAAGTCGATTCTCGCGAATCCAAATTCGAGGCGGTTCGACTCGATCCGATCCGATCCGATCCGATCCGATACGATAGGATCCGATCCGATTCGAGACCGGGGCAAGGAGGAATTCCATCCGGCGCGGCGGTCTTTGCACCCGGAGGATTCCAGCGGCGTCATTTATGGAACGGACAAGACACGCCATTAGATTTATGATTATGCAGCACGAGGTTGATATTTATGAAAGTCACCAACACTGGCGCGCCGGTCCGGAGATGTGACGTTAATCCGATTGCCGGTAGAAACCTCCCGCGGGACGCGGGACCCGGGACCCGAGACCAGTTCGATTCGGATCGCCCGATTTACAAATTTATCGCCGGAGGTTCGTCGCGCGTCGTCGTTAACCAACGGAGACCGTCCGCCGGGAATCCGAAATCGTCTGATTTTCATTTGAAAAGTCGTCCGGATCTATCCATTCTCCGGCCAGCCCTTTCTCCTTTTCTCCTTTTCTCCTTTTCTCCCGGCCGGACGCGATCCTCGAGGACTCGGCGAGATGGATTTATCGGCTCCGCGCGTAGAGAACTCTTCGGGCCCTATTGTCGTCGGCAATACTTCTCGAATGTTCGGGAGCCTTGCTCCACGCTCGGTTCGGACTCCTCGGGTCGGATGTTCATCCTCGAAACTGGAAATGCCGGGTGCCCAGGCAGGCCCCAGGAAGCCCTCGGTAGGAAGTAGCTAGAGCTACTCTTCTATAAGAGGACATCGTCGACCGGTTCTCCGGCGTTTTCATCGTCCGAGCGGCCACCGGTCGTGTCGCGCGGGTCCGACCGTTATTCAGGAATTAATTCATAATTAGAGCGGCCCACCTATGGGGAGCCTAACCCACATTCCAGCCGCCACAGCTGTCCCGGGCAGCCTCGTTTCCAGCTTTTCTTTTTCTTTCTTCTCTTTTTCCCCGATCGCGTTGTGTCGCGGTCTCCCTCTCTCTCTCTCTCTCTCTCTCTCTCTCTCGTTCGCGTGAACTCGCGCGCGCACCTCCTCTCTTCGCACCTACCTCCCCCCGCGTGTCCCCCCCGTTTGCTTTGTGCCCGGTCTCCCTTCGTGGCTCACCTACACGCGTTATTTTGCATCGAGGCTGGTCCGCGCGCTCGCCGTCGAGAGGGAACTGGTCCCGCGGAGTGGATCAGCTGATTGCTCCTCGAATTGCCACCGACGCGAAACGAGGCGACGCGACGCGACGCGACAGAACGCGACTCGGCGCGGCGGTCCTCGCATTGTTCTTAAGCGGATTTCCGAGCGCCATCCTCTGCCTTCCTCTTCCAGTGATCGATCCTCTTATCTTTGGTCAAGGATGTGTCCCCTCGCTAGAGACGTCGCATTTTTCCTGGCTGGGGGTGCAGAGAGGCTGCTTGGAATGCGGTCGACGATCGAGATTGCGAATCGGCTACTGCGATCGAACGCTTTCGAGCCCGCACCGGTGGTCCAGATCGGGGACGAAGATCTCGGAAGCTTCTGGATCTACGGAACTCTTAAATTTAGAGTGCCCCTAGATCTGAAGAATTTCCTTGAATTGGCTCTCGATAAAGTCATGGGATCGCGATTTAAGATTTCGCGGCGGATATACTCTACAACTCTTCAGGATTTTGGGATAGCGTAGGCTCTCCAAGACAGGTGAGATTAAGTTGAATCAGCGCGAGGACATCGTGGACAAGAGGCAAGTCTTTTGTAATTGTCGCAGCAATGGTTTAAAGGTATCGGCGAAGCACATACGCGGAGCAGAATCTACATTGTACACGATACTTTCACTTTGTTATGCTCACGTGCTTCTAAAGCCGGCTAAGATATATCCCGAGAGTTATATATAGGATCGGCTACCATGTAGCCTGTCCTAATTAACGACCAGTTACATGCTCGTTCTAATTAAACTTCTATTATTACGATCTACGAATCTTTGAGAACGCTTCAATCAGGAATTCAATAAAAGTACGAGACTCGTTGAATCCTCGAATCAATGGGTTTTCAGAAAAGCGTACGAATAATCGAACCGTGCGCTGTTCTGGAACCGATCAATTCCCGCGCGGTCTTCGTGATAAAAAGTTAACGGAGCAAACGGAAGAATAATCGGCGAAAAAAGCGGGCACAGCGATCGACAATTAATTCCTGGCGTCTCGCAAGGCTGAAAAACGAAGAACCACTGGTAGGCGTTTCCAGAATCCCCGGTCAGAGCGGTAAACTTCCATACGGGTTGCCTGATTAACCCACAACCGAACACCATTCCCGACCATTAACATCTGTTTCAGGAATCTCGAGCCGCGAGCCAGTGTCTTCTTTATCTTCATTCCTCTCGGAGAGAAACGGGAGGAGAGAACGAGAGGGGAAACAGAGGGAGAGAGGAGAGAAAGAGAGAGAGAGAAGAGAGAGAATGGGTCGTGCGCTGTTCTCTCCAGGACCGTGAACTTCTACCGGGGAAGCGATCTGGAACTCGTCCGGAGGCGTTATCAGCTGTTATCGGCCGGCTTAATTGCGCGGTGTAAAAGCGTGCGAAGAGGGCCACCGCGAGGCATCTCGATCCTTGTCGAGAAATTCAACAATCTCCCTCGGATCGTGAAAAAAAGAGCTCGGGCCCCTCGGTATCTAATTACGGCAGCAAACCGACGATCTTTAAAAAAATCGCCCGCTAATTAAAAATAAAGGAGACCGCCGAGCCAGAGCCGGGGAACGGCACCATAACTCATTTCCTTCTTTTTCCAGGCGCCACCGTCTTTTTTCCTATCCCGGTTCCCTGCCGAATAAAGTATTCGCGGAGCACTTGTTCCATCTTCGCTCGTTTCAGAATTAGAAATCGATTAGAAACATATTAACAGTCTATCAATTTTTTAAACAGGAAATTTCTGAGCGTGAAAACAAAAATTATATACACCGATTGCAAACGATACCGTCTCGAACACAAAAGTATTCGCTTGGTTAGCAAATTTTTTAGCTCGTAAAAAAGACTTTTTCCGTTTTCACGCTTCGACGATTAACTTCGATTCAACGAAGAAAGCGATTCAAACGATTCGTCGCGAAGAAAGAAAATGTAACGCGCGTTCAATTCACTCGGTTCGCGCACTTTCGCTTTGATCTATTCTTTTTTTTATTCAGCTGGCAGGTTCAGTATTCAAAAGTGCACCGCAGCGTGCTATCTAATCACAATTTCGCTGCACACTCTCGGCTTCTCTCCTCTCCCCCTCCCGCCCCTCCTCCCCCGTCGACACCGCTGAACTAATTAAAATCCAGTTTGCTATCGTCTCTGGATCGGCGAAAAATCCCTCCAACGAAATCACATCATTATTACTCTCATTTAGAACGCAACAACAAACCGCAGCGAACGCGAAGTCAAACCGACACCGAAACACACTGCCGCCTTTCCGTGGACAAGAAAAATAATGATGATCGTTAAACGCGGCCGTAATTTACCGTCGCCATCAATATCAGTCCCCCCCTTGGACAGAAAAATCGTCCGACATTCTTCGGAACAGTAGTTTGCCGAGAAAAATAACGTTTCAACAACGAGGCGATTAGAATGTCGTTCGACTGGATCGATCCGAGTGGCGAACACGCATGATATTCGGAGCATAACTTCCTCCCGGCCCCGGCCGCGCCGCTCCGGACCGAAATATGTATCAATAACGGCCGTTAGGAGGGGCTACTTACTGGTTAATTAAGATCCCGCGTGATAAATCTAGACCGGGCACAGTTACACGTGAATTAATGATTTCCATCGATCACGTGGCGAACGCCGATCAATAATGCGCCAGCCTCGATCCCTCCCCATCTCTCTTCCTCCCTCCCTCTCTCTCTCTCTCTCTTTCTCTTTGTCGTGTAATCAGCCGCGATATCGATTTAAATAATTCCTAATTCGCAGCGAGACCGACGTCCACGTCGATGCCAATCGAGTTCGAGCTCGATATTGTCTCGAGACCGGCACGATTCTCTTCGAATGCACGAAACCAGTTGGAACACGTTTAATTACCGATCGGAAGACCGGCGTATCGAGGATCGTTTGTCACGATGATCCTCGGACGAGTCAATGCCACGCTCGAGAGTCGAAGAAATCATTCATCACCGCGGGTCCGCGGTGTCCCGAGCGATTATTCGCGGGATCCATGGTGCACGACGATCTCCGCCATGCAGGGATCTCGTTGGAACAAGCACCGGATCGAGGAATCGGCCCGCGACGATCTATGGCGACGATTGGATCCTTAGCGAGCCTGCTTAAACATTAATTTCTTACTTGGCGTCGTTCTTCATGGAATACAGCGCGAGACGTCCAAACAAATTTCAAATCTGCGCGTCAATATTTTCCACTATAATTTTCGACATTGTTTCACAACATTTTAAAGTCTCGCTATTATATGTTAGACAAGCTAAGAAAGCTTAGAAAAGTGAAATAACGTTCTTTCTTCTCGGAAAATCCGGTCGAGTATTGTCTCGCGAAAACGGCAGCTTCTCGCGAGGATGGAGGATCGGTTCGAGGATAGGGTCGAGAAAAATGGAAGGGACAGGCTAGACGTTGGACAAAGAAGAGAGCCCAGAAGGACTGGACTGGACTGGCTATCGTGGCGATCTCCGAATCGAAAGGGAAAAGGAGGAACGAAGAAGAAAGGAGCGAGGGATCGAACCTCGCGGCGCGCGCGTCCCGTAATTTCAGATAGAGTCGGTGCCGGGTGTTATTAAACCCGATAGGCCAGCGAATGTTTCTCCCTCGCGGGTGTTCCCCGACTTCAATTTAAATCGGTGACTTTGCTCTTCTGTCTCCCCCTCCCCTCCTTCCTCCCCTCCTCCCTCCCCCCCTGCCTCCTCTACCACCCGTTTCCTTGCCACGAATCGCGTGTGTTGGGCACCGCGCACATATATCTGTCCTTCCAGCCCAGGGAATCCCTTCGGGATCCGGCGAACCGAGCCGAGCCGAGAAGGATCGAGATCTATGGGAAAACGGTGGGACCGCCCTGCCCCCCGGTAATTATCTTCAAGCTTTCGTTGCCCGACGGCCGAATCTTTCGCGGAGATTTCAACCCTCTCTGCTCTCGAACTTTTCGTTCTTCCGTGGTTCTGCGAGGTCCGACCATAGGTTGCGACCTATTCGGTTTTCGCAGCATTCCGTATGTTGCAACTTGGGAACGCGAAGCGCGCGACGAGAGGGTCGAGACGGAGAAATCGGAGGTGTTGGGGATAGAAGCTGTTGGAAAAAGCATTTCGAATCTTCGAGCGTGGAAAATTAATCGGCGGTGAGCCTGATCGCGCTGCAATTAATCGTCGATTCGCCAAAGTCGCTTCCCTGCTCTGGGGCAAGCGTGCTCGAACGAGCCAACGAATTTGGACGAAGGAAACCGCTGCGCTCGAATAGCCGCCGCTTAGACGTTAAAGTCTCCGGCCGCGATTATCGATTCGTCGCCACGTAGATCGGTGATTTCGTGACGAATACAGAATCGTCGACTGACTGGAAATTTGAATAATGAAACAGATCGTTGACGTCAATCGCCGCAGCTTTTCACAGTCCAAAAGTTCAAGCCATTTTAGAGCCAGAAGAGGAACAGAACGGCCATCGGAAGGGGGAGAGGAGGAAAACGAGGAGAGTGGGACGCGAAGAGGAGGAGAGCGTCGATCGCGTTCGACCGAAAAGCCGGAGAGCAGAGATCGTTCTGGTTTTCCGTGATAGATGGATCATGGCGAGAGCGGAAATAATAGGAAGATCGGCGTCGATCCGTGACTCGATTATCGGCACGGATATTAGGCGAGCATTAGTTTCGAAAAATTGCGCTCTCCGTGGGAGCTACAACGTTTCTCCTCCATATTTATAAGCCTCGTATTACTGAATTCTCGCTTCGACGATAATTGAAAACCTGCTGAATTAGCTATTAATTCTTACGGTTTAATTTATGCGAAACGAGCCATAACTATTCATAGACACGGCCGATACTCCATTACAGTCGGGCTAAAAACTACAATCCGTATTCTCCTCGTTTCTCCTCCTCTTTTTCTCTTCTCCCCTCTGTGTGTCTCTCTCTCTCTCCTCTCCTCTCCTTCCTCCCGCCGCTGTCCGCGTCCTCTCCTCTCGTCCCGCCTCCTTCTTCTCGTTCCTCTTTGTTCCGCTCTTTCCCGTTCGGTCCGCGAGGACCATTTGCATATCCGCGTTGTAACAATCATCGAGAGCCAGCGCGAACAAACGAGACGTCTTCCAGCCAGAACATGCTCCCGATAGCGAAATTAAATGTATAATGAACGGACGGGACGGACCATCCTTTTCCCTTCTCTGCCCAGGAAAATTAGAGCAACGAGAAATTTCCTCGCGGTGAAAAATCGCGCGCGCGAGCCACGGATAAAACAACGGCGACGTTCTCGTTGTTGTCAGTGACTGATGCATGCTGTAATTATTGTTCTTCCGAGGATGCCGCAATAGTTATCGCGGCGAGCTCGGAGTGTCGAGGTTCGCGGTGAAGGGGTGCTTGAAATTTGTTCAAATAATTTCCAACACCTGTCTTCGACGCGCGATGTTTTCGGAACCGAAAGAGAACGACTGAACAAGTTTTAAGTAAATATTTGAGGATCCCCGAGCGAGCCGAGAAACTGAGAAGAGAAGCGGAACAGGTAAAGGTAGGACCAACGATTTGCTCGGAATCATTCGGAGCGGATCTTGTGAAATTCTTTGAGAACGTAGCTGCTCGGAATCTGAAATAATTTGTTTCGAGATGTCTCGAGGCTTCCTCTTTTTAATCGAAGCGAGCAAATGTGGCAGAAACCCGTGGAAGAAGGAAACTGCGCAGTCTGCAGTCGGCGAGCGTCGCCAGACCGACGTGCGTTCCTCATGGCGGAGAACTCCTCTTGAAGAAGAATAGACGCTGGTCGGGCACATGTGGCCGTCATTAGTCATTCGAAATTCTTCTGTCTTCGCTTTTTAATTCGTTGCATCGAGATCGCGCGGTTTCACGGCCGCGTCGAACCCGCCGGAGGGCAGCAAAACAAGAAGAAGAAGACGAAGAAGAAGAAGAAGAGGACGAAGAGGGAGACGAAGAAGCGGCAGCAGAAGAGAAGGAGGAGGACGACGTCGACGGCGACAACGAAGAAGAAGAAGAAGGAGAAGGAGAAGAAGAAATAGGAGAATGGTTGTAAAGGGAGGTGAAGAAGTGCACATTCGGACTGGATGTTCCTCGCAGGGTGGGGGAATGAGAGAAAATCACGCGTGGTTCGTCATAAGAGGAATTCCTTTAGCGATACTGGACCCTCCATCTCCTCCACCTCCTCCACCTCCTCATCCTCCGCTTCTTCTACTACCACTACTTCTTCTCCTTCTTCGCCTTCTTCTTCCCTTGTCCCGGCCGTTCTTTCGTCTGCCCTCGTCCTCCCTTCTGGCCCAGAGACCCCGTGCTTTTTTACTGGTTTATGGGATTTTTTTCACGCGGACCGCCGAGTCGTACATCAGAGAAGGTCTGAGACTGAGGTCTTTCTCTCGTTTGGCTCTCTTTCCTTCTTTCTCTCTCTATCTCTCGCAACCGCCCAGCTCGAGCACCGTTCCTCTTTCGTTTCTCTGTTCGCCGTTCGAACGAAGGGTCGTGTGCGTGTTGCTGTTGCTGCCGCGAGGGAGAAGGAAAGACGAGACGAACAATAAAAAAGAGCAAATGCCAGCCGCCATAAAAACAACTGAAAGTATTAAAAACTTTAGGCCTTTTACTGCCCGAGCTGCCTTCTTCTCCGGGGAAGGTACAGTCGGACGTGGACGAACGACCGGCTCGCTTCTCCTCCTCCTTCTCCTTCTTCTCCTTATTCTTCTTCTTCTCTTTCTTCGACCAAGTCTTCTGGTTCTCAATATTCTCTTGTTGCCACGACGAATCGCTGATCGAACCGTGGCAATTGAATTTGGGACTCGCGAGAGACTTTGCGAATCCCCTGGCGATCTTTGTCGACTTAGCGTTCCACCAACGATTCTCTGCAACCGTTCGGCGGAGTGCTTTTTAGATGGACAGCCGGAGATCGCAAAGTCTATTCGGTGAAAAAAAGAAAAAGATTAAGCGCAATGATACGCCGTTTTCTTGGACCAGCAACTCCGCGGTGCAAGGCGACGCAACAATAATTTCAACTGGCCGCGAAAGCAATAACTTCGAGCGGAATAAAATATGAACGAATTCGAGGGCAAGAAACACCGCGTGCCACGCGATCGGTCAGAATGTCATTTTCACCTGACAAAGTGACACTGCTCGCGAGATCCATCCAAGGTTTCTCAGCTTCTCACGTAATCAGCATAAATTACGTTTGCATACACCGAGCTGAATAAAAAGCCGGGACACGCGTTTCATAGATTTTGCTCGATAAAATTCTTTTTTACCGTCGCCGGAAAATTTATTCGACAACGTTTCTAGCAAACACGAAAATCTTGCGAATATCCTAGACAGCTCCGTTTCGCCATTCTGCTCCGATTAATTCGATCTTCTGCGCGCTCTGCCAGAGGGACGCGTTGATCGCCGCGTATCTTCCCGATAGCCTTTTCCATCTCGCCGAGTAATGTGTCATCTAAATAGCTTTCGGGGCCGCTGGAAATTATCGAGGATCGTCGCGTCGCGTCGCGTCGCGTCGCGCGGCACGCCGTGCCGTGCCGGCAGGCTAATTCCCGCGGGCCGTTGATTGCGAGCAGCAAATTCCACGGGCCTCGAACGGCGCGTGAACGGAACGGGCGACCCGAGAAACCCGATCCAGAAGGTGGATCCCTTGAAAACCGTGAAACGAAGGAAAAGAGAGGCCGCCTGGGTGGTGGTGGTGGTGGGATTGGTGGAACCGGGCCCAGAAAAAGAACGAGGACGATGATGAGGTGGTGGAGGAAGAGGAGATCCGTCGGATCAGGGGGGAGTGGGGGGGACGGGAGGGCGGAGGACTCGTAAAATTATCGTACTTTAATAAAACGTGTCGTGCAAAACGCGAGGATAACGAGAAAATATAGGGTTCGAAAGACTCGTGAAATTTATAGAGCGATCGCCGAAGATGTAGGAGAGGGAGACCGACGGAGAAAGAGGCGAAGGAGAGAGAGAGAGAGAGAGAGAGAGAGAGAGAGAGAGAGAGAGAGAGAGAGAGAGAGCAAAAGGACAAGAGCGAGAGAGAGAGAGAGAGCGGAGGGAGAGAGCCACTTTTTGGGATGGTCAGGTCGGGTTTAGTTCGGAAGCACAATAAGATACCGAATAAATCAGCCGAGTACCGCGCGCATCGAGTTGAAAAGTCGACGGTTTACGAGCGAGAGAGAGAGAGAGAGAGAGAGAGAGAGAGAAAGGAAGTTCCAACGAAACGACGTTTATCACGAATCCGTGGAAATTGTTGATTTCCCGATCGAAAAATACGGAAATCGACGAGAGGATAAGGTATCGCGTTACACGGCGGCGATCGCAATCAACGGTTTCAATAAACATTTCCGCGGAGATTCCTGGAACTCCTGCGGATTCATTAGCTCATTTTTACGAGCGTGAAAATAAAAACGCCGGCGTTAAATCGGTTTATATCTGCTCGGAGACATTAATAAACACGCCGGCAGCGGCTCTCAGCCGGTCCCCCGAGATTCGACCGGATTTCTGCCCATGGTCTAATTCTCCGGGCTCTTTCATCCCCTGGATTTTTATCGCTCGGGTAATTCACGACACCGATTCGAGGTGGAAGTCTTGGAAATAAGATTTCCATTTGGAACGGCCTCGCGGAATCATTCGGATTCTTGTTTTGTGCTTTTCTTTAATTTTCTTTCTTTAATTTCATTTAACTGCCGGTCGAATCGGTCCGCGAAACTATCGGAAATTCGAGCGAGGCGAGACGTTTTATAAAATCGTAAAATATTCATTTCGCACGAAACCGGTCTACCGTGCAATATGTAAGAAAACGCTACATATCTTGCAACTGTGAATAACAGATCTAGCGTGTGAAGTATCTGCATGAAGTTTGCAATTATTAACCTTTTGCGCTCGGGTGACGCCACCGTGGAGACGATTCTAATGTGTTCTACCAGTTACCATATTAATGGTGACAATGTTGCCTGTAACACTAGCTCCAGAAACATTCCTTATTTTTCCTCCTTCATTGTATCAGCGATCAAGAACAATGACGCGATTCGTAAGAATTTGCGTCACTGAGCAGTGAAAATTTCTAATCCCTCTAAAAGTAAATTAAATCGACACCCGTCAACGCTCAAACAGCCCTCCCGACATTCGCAACTCTCGAAGCCATTCGAAATAAAAATCGAATAAAATCGAAGAGCGTTCAAGTCGAAGAACATCTCGAACTGGAGCAGCGGAAACTTTTAATCGTTCGGCGGTCTAATTCAAACACGGCTAATCTTTGCGGCAGATTACGATAAGTTGTACGCGGCAGCGGGTGGTTCTGTGGATAGGCGGTCGCGATAGATACACATTTGGAATACGCGGCTCGCGTGGAAAAGAAGAGGCGAGGTTGGAGAAGCAGGAAGAAGCGCGGCGCAGAGCGCGTGCACGGGATTCGGTAGCGGGGACCGAGAGATCGTGTCGTGACTTTCCTGATTCTCTAATCTGGGCAAACCACCCCCCGCCTCCCCCCGTCGCCCCCCCCCCCCCCCGTGGGCCGAGCTCGGGCCCGCGTGTCCCCCGCGTGCCCCCGAAGGGCACCACGGCCACGTTGTACCGCGCTGCGGAGGCCCCCGGCCGCAGTAAATCTCGCGGACAAACAATCATAATTTTCGAAGAGCTAACAAAAAGCAAGAGACTCTTTAAAGGGAGCCGATGCCAGCCAACATGAAATGCGGCCGCCTCCGCGCCTCCAATTGTTTCGAGGTTTTCTTCCTCCCCCTTCCGTCTCTAACCCCCCCCACCCCCCCCCCCCCCCACCCCGTCCACCTCGTTCGTTTCCCCCCTCCTTCTCTCCGTCTCACCGTTCAGCGTCCCTCTTCATCCCGTCCCTGTGTATTCTCGTTCTTTCCTCCTTTCTCGAGAGATTCGACCGTGTATCAACAAGCATACTTCCCCGGTACACGTTTTTCCCATGATTTCTTCATTTCTTCTTCTTCTTCTTCTTCTTCTTCTCCGCCTTCTTGCTCACCACCGGCAACCCTCCCTCTCTCGTTCTCCTCCTTCCTTCCTTCCAGGCGGTTGTTCGTCTCGTCTCGTCTCGTTTCGTTTGGTTTCATTTCGTTTCGTTTCGTTCTCGTCGGACTCCTTTTTTCTTAAATGCTTGTTTATGGCTCGTCTCGTTACTTGATTTGCCTCCGCTGCGGTTTTGCCCCGGTTTTTCGGACGGAGATTTCGATGCGCGGAGACGGAACCCCGGGACTGATCGATATCTGGACAAGCCGCTGATGTCTGTATCCACCGACCGACCGACCGACCGCTGCCTCGCTTTCTGTTCTGCGATTTATTCGCTCGGGACCGAATGGCGTTCGACGCTGGGCTTCCTCGAATTCACCGGTTTCCGATTCGTTCACTCGCAATTATCGAAGGCATAGAAGTAGAACTTCGGAAGGAATCTAAGCAGAATTGCGCGCGGAGCAGTTCTGAGAAATACTAGTTCTCTCTCCGAGTACTTGCGTTTGGAATAGATAAAGAAAAAACGCGATCGTCCAGCTGTCAACGCGAAACGCTGACGAATCCTGCTTCGCTCGACCGATATTGCTAAACGAGGTATAGAACCTTCGAAAGACCCTGCACATTTTCCTAAACCAGAGCGATTCGATCGATACAAATTAAAAACCGGAAACGATGGCATGTCTGGTAAATTTTTCTCGTGCAGAGAATGATGGAAGCACGTTAAAAAAAATGCCACCAATCAGTTAAAACTCGTGGCAACTTCTACGACAAACCGAGTGGATGGAAACAATAACCCTTCGCTGGTCGCTCCATTCGCAGAAGGCCTATATTAGAGAGTCGGCCGAGTATCGTTCGCTGATTACAAAGGAGCGGGAAACATTTGAGAATTCACGGTGGCTGCGCGAAAAGAACGGCGCGCGGTTCTACGGCAGAAACACTTGGCGTTATCGTGGCCCGCGATTCTGATTACAGGCTGCTCTCGAGGGCCCGGGCTCGAGAGGCGGAGTGCCGGCGCGATCGCCATAAAAATCCAGCCCTTGTGCTCGCCACCCCCGCGTCCCATCGCGTGTCTTTCCGCGGCTCTCGCCTCGAAAATCCGTCTCCCCTTCCTTTCCGCGGGACCGATACGATCGGAGCGGTCGCGCGAGCCAGAAAAATATCGGCGCGGAGCGTTTCTCGCGGTTATTTCCAGACGGCCGCGGCGGGCAACGCTAATTTTCCGGTCTAACAGAACGCCGCCAGGAGGAGTAGGGAACCGAGGAAAGGTTCAAGAAGGTTGCGCGAGAAGGGTGGAGAGGATGCGTTTTCACCGGCCTTCGAGAGCGCGGACCGAGCCGGCCAATTACTCGTTTCGCGCGGCCGATAGAAAGCGAGCCGAGAAGCCGCGCGGCGCGGCGCGGATCTTGCCGCGTTTCGCTTTTCAGAACACAATTTGCCACGGTCCCGCAGTTTTTCCTCGGCGTTCGACGCGGACGCGGGAGTAATTCGAACAATAACGCGGCCCCCGTCGATGCTAAATCCGTCTTCCCTGGGCTCGAGGAATCCCGGAGCCGGCTAAGTGGCTGCCAACTGACTTTACAGCCGCCCCATCGCAATAACCCATCGCACTTCCCTGACATAATTTGGACACTTTGTTGCTGCGCGTGCCGCCTCCTATAAATTATAAATAAACCCGCCGGATTTTCGTGGCTTCCCGATTACCGACCGATTTGCCTATACCTGGGAACTCGAGGCCAAGACGACCGATCGATGTCGGAGTCGCCGAGAGTCTCTCGTCGACGTTTACAATCTGTTCCCTTTATTTATATTCTCTCAAACTTTTCCATGTTACTTTTACGAGAAGTACATTCATCGTTTTGACAGAGCGGAATGCAACTTTATAGCGAAGAATATTTCCCGCGGTATTGTTTCAAAGTAGAATAACGATTGAATAATTTCACACCAGAATCGCACCTAAATTAGTCCAATCTTAGACTAATCATTCTGACAGCTTCGGGAACAGGAATCACTTCGTATCCAGCAAAGACATATGTATATCCATCGAATAAAAAATACTGAAATACCACAGACTGTTTGTTCGCGTATGATAATCGCGGCGATCACGGAAACGAACGGATTCGCGCGGTGCCGGCCATTTTCACTGCAATATGGAAAATCCGTCGAATACATGAATGTCGATCGTCGATTTATCTTCGATGCATCTAACGAAGGAATCGAGGCTTCTTGCGAACATTGTAGGCGCAATTAGGCCTAATTACGTGTAAATTAATCGCGGTTCTTCCAACGCGCGGGCATGTTTCGCTAAAGAAACGAAAGAAAGAAGTGCTCGAGCAACTGGCAATCAAGGCATCAACGCTTTTTCTACGATCTTAAAACCATCTAAACCTCGTGACTGGAAGCATTCGTGACGTCAGTGTCGGGTATCCATCCGATCGCTGTCAACAGCGACAATAAACTAAAAATCTAGGGATACCGGGGGCAAAAATCCTGGTGTCGACAGCGTTTACTACCTAACCACTTTCTACAGTTGATCCTCCGGTATCATCTGATACTGTCTCCACGTCATCGATGGGCGAAGCAAAGATTTAAGGACCTCGCGGAAGAATTGCTGAGAAGAGTATCGATCGTCTACGTAACTTGCTAGACCATTCAACTATCCCCTAGCACAGTCAACATATCGGCAACAGACTGGAAATCCGTGGGCAAGGAGAATAAGGACGCTTACCTCGTATTATCTCAGGGATTGTCCTCTTCGCGGCTCTCCCCGGGCAGCATAGTCCTCGAGGAGCCCCCAGATACCCCCAGAGGAAGAGTACAATGTCCCTGGACGATCTATTCTTCCCCGATCCACGCGACACCCTGTCTCATCACAATCACTCGCGACCTCGCGACAGTCTACCGCCGACAATGTCCAGGTCCTCGGGGGCAGGTCACTCTGTCATCGAGCCACCCTCTCGGTCAACGTACCATCGGTAACCAACGAAAATCGACACTGTCCGGAGAGGGGTAGGTCTTCGATCGCACTGATCACGAAATTGGAAGCAATCACTCGGCGAATCACACCGTCCACGATGAACAAAAATAATAATAATAATAATAATAATCAATCACTGGTTCTGTTTCCCGTTTCCCGTTTCCCAGTCGTTGTAGCACTGCGTGTCATCGAGGAACCGTAGCCGGCCGACCTCGCACGATTTCGTACCGCGGCGCGAACTACGTCGAGTGCCAGCCACCCTCTCGGCGGTCCAACAAACCGGAAATTCGGCACCACCACCGATCATCCACCGGGTAGAAGTCGATAGACGCGCGATGCGATGCCACTGTCCTCTCGCTCTCCGAGAGCCCGCGAGCCGCGTCTCCGAGTGGCCCCGGGGGGAGGGCGGCGGCAGCGGCGGCGGCGGCGGCGGGGGAGGGGCTCTGTTCCCGAACTGGTGGTGGCAAGGGCTCCCCGAGGGGTGGGGCGTTTGCGCGTTCGCTCGTGTGCGCTCGTGCGCGCGTGCACAGCGCCGATCGCGATCCTAGCCAGCCCCGAGAGACGCGAAAATCTCCGCGAGAGGGAGGAAAGCGGCCGAAATGGTAGCACTTTTGCGAAACCACGGTCCGAAGGGGGTGATCTCGAGCAGGATCACTGGCTCTCCACGAAGGACACTCGGCGCTGTTCCGCTCGGAGCTGCTTCCTACCACCTGGTGGGGCTCGCCGGTCCACGAAGTGGGGGTGTTCCGCGGTTTCCATCGGTAGGGGGTGGTGCCTGAGACCTTTTGCGAGCGTCTGCGAGCTTCTCCGGTCGTTTGCGGGTCTCCGCGTGCGTCGACGATGGTGTCTGCGAGGTTCGTGACGACGACGACGACGTGGACGGCGTCGAAGAGGACGACAACCCCTTTGTCGACGGGGGTGGAGAAGACCGTGGTCGCGCGTATGCTGCGGAACGCAACGTGCGATTGCTGAGAGAGTCTTTCCCCGAGCCCAGAATCTGAGGCAGGCGAGTGCGCGTGGCTCGGCTGGCGCGAGATGACTGAACCCCTCCGAGGGGCGAGAGAGAGACAGAGAGGTGGGGAGCGGAGCTCTCAGCCCCCTCCCTTCGGCCCGAGCTGCGCCACGGTTCGCGGCCCCCACCGCCGCCTCTGGAACGATGCCCCACCCCGTCGAACGGAAAGACAAGCAACCGTTCTCCCCGCCCTCGTCTCCTCCTAGTCTCAGACGTCGCTTGCCCCCACCAACACCCTCTCTCTCTCTCTCTCTCTCCTTTTCTCTCTGTTTTTGTCTCTCTCGCCCTGGCTCTCCCTCTCGCTCTCCCTCAACCCTCTCTGTCGCGACTGGTACGACGGGTCCTCCGATTGCTGAGACCACAGCCACGAGGAGCCAGAGCGGGACCACGCATACGCTTCTGCCACCGTCCAACGAAGCTCTTCTTCTGATCTTCGTCTTCCTCTTCGTCTACTGTCGCGTACTCGTCCACCGGCTGGCGAGCGCGGCGTGCTGCGCCCTCCGGCTCCGTCTCTATTTTTCTCTCTCTCTCTCTCTCTCTCTGATTCTCTCGCCCTCTGTCTCTCGTCGTATCTCCTTCTGTCTCTCTGTCCCTCTTTTCCTCTCTCTAACTTTCCCTCTGTCTCTCTCTCTCTCAGAGAGACCACGTCCACGTGCTTCTGCTTCTTGTCGCCGATGCACCCCGCACCTGGTGGGGGTGATTGTGGGAGGGTCTCCGAGCACGATGCTTGATGCTGATCGATGAGGATGCTGCGCGCCGACTTAGGACCGACTCGGCATGATGAATTCGAGCGGGACCGGGTGACCCGCGATGCCACGGGGCTCCGGGCGGTCTGCGGATTTTTTCGAAAAATTGATGAGCTTCGCAAGTGGTTCTGGGTCTACACGGCTGAAGGAATTTCGGGATGATCCGATAACACGGGGTTGGAACAGCGACGACGCTTTCGGTCGAATCTGTTACGGCTTTGGAGAGTCTCTAAGATCTTGTGCTTCGGAACCTAATCAGGGTGAAGGCTGGCGTCAATTTTTCTTGGAGATATCCATCGCACCCCGAAGAAGCTATAATCTTCGAAAGTAATCTTCTGTTTCCAGGGGTTCGGGCGTTCAGCCACCCTTGCGCAGAATCGTCGGTGTCAGCCAATGACGTCACCCGACTCCCTCGACCTACCCTGTTTAGGACCCTCCTACTTTTCACCCCCGAAAACGAGATGCTCATCGTCGTCGCTTATCGGTGATACGATTCGCAGGGGTAACCACCCCAGTGTCCTTTCAGCCCGTTGCTAATTGAGACGATCAGGAGGATCGTCAAAAACGTGACGAGAACCGATAATGATTTCGACGTTGTTAATGTCCCGAAACTCAAAAACATTATTTAAGACAGAAGCGTAGCAATCAACCCCCAAACTTGCATTGGAACGAAGCGGCCGTGGAAACCCGCTCGAAATCAAACTGTGCAGCACCCTTGGCGTTACAAAGAGATTGTTCTACCCCCTGTTTACGAGTATTCAGCGAAACTAGCCTTCCAAAGGCGAGTGGTTGCATCGCCGGCTTTCCATCGCTTTCCATAGTTACAGTCGCGGAAACAAAAGGGCGCAGGCCCTACGCGGCGCGGCGCGGCGCGCGGCTCCGCTCGACTCGGCTCGGCTCGGCTCGGCTCGCCGTCCGGGGGAAGCATAGCCGAGGGTAGCTCCGCTCCAATAATGTCGAGAGTTTCGCCACCCTGCGAACGTTCTCGAGAGCCCTCCCCCTTTAGCGTCGCACCGAGTCCCGTATGGACTTTGGCTGGATTCTCCCGCGGAGGTCGACTCGTAAACATAATGGAGTAACAATGTGCCGAATTAGCCGAGGCGGCCTGGCTGAAACAATGCCGCGAACGATCGAATTAAACCGATCCCCAAAGTGGTTCCCATAGACGGGACCCGAGAGCGCGGCGCAGCGCATGGCTTTCGCTTCAACCTTCGGTACCGGCCAATTCATCCTCCCTTCCAGCTTTTAGATTGACATTTCCGAGCTATTTACATCGTGCGGGTAGTTTATGGCCGCGGATTAAGGATGATTAAAGCTGAAAAGAGTCATGAACGAAAATGGGCCTGATTCACGGGCCGACCGGCTTCTTCTCTTTCTCTCTCTCTCTCTCTCTCTCCTCTCTCTCTCTTCCTCTTTTCGATTCACCGGTGTGATTCGACATCCTCATTTGTCACGATTATGCTCTCTGTAAACGAGACGAGCCTCTCCTCGTGGATCGAGCCGCGGGTCTTCTACGGGGACATTGTCGGCAACGGACCAGATGAATCTGGAACAATGCGGCCACGATCGACGATTAGGCATTCGGACACCTTTCTCTTACAATCGACCCGTGCATCATCCACGCTCTTTTCTCGTTCGAGTGGATTAGAGCCGCTTCTTGTGTCGGTAACAATCTTAAACATTGCATGAATGGCACTCAATTGGATTCCTCGAGCGATTCTTAGCCGAGATTTTATGGGGATACTGTGGGCTTCATTCTTCGTACAGCGCGTTCCTCTTCGGTCTACCGAGATTGTATATTCCTGTCGCAGGAATTCCAAATTAAATATTCGAAGAGAAATTGCTACCATTTTTGTCCCATTTCGACTTCAATTTGTCTCTGACAATTTTTGAACACTCGGCTTAACAACGGATGTATATATATTCAAAGCGTAGAATTCGGATCAAAAATTGTTGGTACGGCAGCTCGAACGGTAGAAAAATTAGCCTGGAAAATGGCATCGTCGAAGGGACGATCGCATCAACAATTCTAACCAGCTGCGAACAAAGAGATCGAAAGGGGATGCAAATGTCTGGAGCAGTGATTCGGTAAGAAGCGATCGATGCCAGAAAATTAATTTTCTCCGGCCTGTTGCGTCACCTGCGCTGCGAGGGGATCGTTTAATTCGTGGCTGCTTTTTTCACCCTGTCCGGAATCAGGTAGCCGCTGTTTCGTGGAAAGTAGAATGTGGGAAAAAACGAGCGTCGGCCCGTTAGTAGGTCCCGTTGGCGAAAGGGTTGGCCGCGCGTGTTACCCTTCCTCGAAATGGGTCAGGATATATATATACCGGTCCCGGATCGCTTCCTTAAAGACCCGTTTAGAAGGCCCCCGGATCGAAAATATCGTGTTCCCTCGAATCGAGATTCGCTCGATTTTTCCGTAGAACTAATGCACTTAGCCGTAACTCAACCCGTTCGACGCGCCCCGTTCATTTACCTAAGGAATCGATTATGTTACTGGCAACGGAACGCCTCGGAATAGTCTGGGAATTTTTCTGGGATTTTTTCGAATCCGGTAACCTGAGCCCAACCTACAGTTATTCGACCGATCTTCGATAATATCAGCCTTGAAATACTTTCGCTGATCTTCAATAATTTTCTATTAATATTTTTATACGATTATTATTTTATTTGGACAGAGAGGAACGTTGGTGGAATTCGAACAAGTCGTGGAACGCTTGTTTCGTAATTTATTCCAATTAGGACGGGATTTAATTAAAATTGAGGATTCAGATCGTATCTGTGCGTACTATTTCGTGAATTTCAGACACACCGAAGTGATAAAGAAACGCATGGAAGTTGGAGAAACACCTGATTTGTGTGTTACTCCAATTAATTCAGGGTATAATTACGGCGGAGACGATCTTGATATTCCTTTTCCTTGATACTGATTTCAAATTAAAATCAAGCAATCCTGCCGCCAGAAGAAGTTGTGATATACATTTAAATGGGCGCACGGATTATTAAGTCACACTTTCAGAAAGATCTACATCCATTTTATTTTTAATTGCAATTGTTTTTTTTTTCGTGAGAAGACTGCAAAACGGAATCAAGCAACCTTGTTATATTTGATATTATACGGCTGTTAAAAATTCTAGACTTGATTCGAAGGATAAAGAGCTCGAAGAGTGGGCTGTGTATATATATTATGGATATTATGTATATATATTAGGATTATTTGGAAGAGGACTCGAGCGACAAGTACACCGTAACGATAAAACATGCAGCCGTTCGGTATGTAATTATTCCCGGTCGTTCACCTGGGCAGGCATCGAGCTCGATCAGCTGAGCTCGTCGCCTTTTACAAAGCGGTGACACGAGCAAGAAATAGTTTTGCAGAGACTCCGAGTCGAGAGAAAAAAATATAATTATAATTTCGAACAACGATTGTTAAAATATCCTTGTCGGAAAAACTTTTTGTGTGGACGACGAGGAATTAAAATAGTCCAATGGCTCGAAAAATTCTCGGAGGTCGAAGTCACGGTTTTTTTTTGCCACGGAGCGTCTTTCGTTAGCTTTTCCATGGGGTTTCGAATATCAGGAAAGAAGGGGTTTGTACCGTTCCGGCGTCCGTGTGAGAAAACCATTAGCCAAAAAAGGAACCTTTAAATAACGGGCCACCGGCTCAGCCGTCGCCGTCGTTTGCCGGAGGGGTGGATATATCCCGGGTGAAAAAAATCGGTACTTTTGATTCCAGGTAGCCCAGCATCCGATGGAAATATCTTTCCACGTTATAGGATAGCGCGACGGGGTGGGGGATATTAGAGGACACCTGGAGTCCTCACGAGGAGTCGACGAAAAAAATCGAAATTACGTTTGTCATTCCTGATCCGTTCGACCGATTCCGTAGCCCGGGCACTGGAGCGTTTATCTTTTAAACAATCTCGGGAATAAGTAATGCGTTCGCGATATTCTAGACCGAGCGATTTAGAGCTCGGAACCCGATCCTGGGAGAGGAGTCGCCGAGTTTACGAGAAAGTCACGAAAGAGCCGGGCCCGAAAGACGGAAAGTTGAACGTTCTCTCGGCGCGGCTGAAAGTTTAAAAATACCGCGGAGCCCCCGGCCCTTCGGCCTGGTGGAAATATGAATTTTTTTATCTGCTCCCTCCGCGGACCATATGGCCGGTGCTCATCTTCGGAGGGGTGAAAAGACAAAAAAGCTGCGCCACGAAGAAAGAACGCACCGGAAAAAAGGCTCTCGCGACCACGGTATTTTTAGAAATAGAATTTCCAAGGTGGTTTCCGTGGTCTCGCGCGCGACAGCCAGGAAAGAGGAAAGGGTTGCGGCATCCTTCTCCAACCATTTCCACTCGGTCCGCGGCGTTTCCTCTTTTCACGGGGGCCGACACCCTGTCGTTTCCGCGTCGAAATTCTTCTCACCCTTTCCCCCGGCGGGCCGGAGACCCTCTATTTTCCTTTTGAGGCTCGAGGATCCTTCAGCTGTCACTGCAGACTGTTCCTGGTTCCTTCGATTCACGATTATTCTCGCCACCGATTACCGGAACCATGTGCGACACGTGCAATCCAACAGTTTCACCATTGTAACCGCGTTTTCATTATCCTCGCACGCAGAAGCGCAACATTGCGAGCCGAGCCCTTAGATTTCACAGCAAATCGACAGATTGAACGCGATCGCTTTTAACACTTTGCCGACCGGCAATTTTACACAGAAACTATGTCGCGTTACCGGCGTATAATCGTGGCTAAAATTTTTCGAATTTTACTAAAATTCTGATAAAAACCTAAATACCAAGAGAAATAATTTTTTTTGTTATAAAACGGACACGACTAAACACTATACCGCCAAGTTTTTGCAATATTCTATATCGCCCTGGGTGTCACAAATTGAAATAGTTAACGCAATTGCAATGACGAGTTAACTCGTCGCCGGGCAACAAAGTGTTAAGGAATCCTTTTCTCGAATAGCACCTGCAGGTAGCCCATACAATTTCGAATATGTCACTTTGAAAAAAAATAGAGTACATGCTCAAAACAATGTTAAATACATCCCCAAAGGTCCCATAGAAAAGGATCTTCCAGTTTCTCCAAAAAGAAAAAAGAAAGAAAATCCGAGCGATGAGCGAAGAAACGATACTCGGGTGTCCCCTTAAATCTGCGGGCAGGTCTGCGGAAAACGCAATCAGCCCGAAAGAATTTGTAGCCATAGCGAGCGAGGCATAAGGGCAGGGCAGGATAGGGGGGGCAGGTTAGATATACGAGCACGAGGATCGTAGTCGTCTGGTCGCGAGGCGAGGCGCGGCGAGGCGAGGCAAGGCGAGGCGACTCGCGAGGGTTTCGCGGTGCTTGTGTCGTCGTCGTATCTACGAGCGTTGTACTTGAAGGCAATGCATTGAGCAGCGCGTACATACTCGTCCGACATGGAATGTGGTCCGGTTGCCGGGCGTGCGCGCACACGCCGCGGCCCGCCGCTATACTTCCCGTTTTTTATCGGCCCGTAATGCATTAGCCATAATAGCCGCACGCACTTAATGGACTGTAGCCTCGTTACAGTATGCCACGTCGTGGGTGGATACGCTGCCTGACCGCTTCTCGCTCGCCGGTTTCTGCCTGTAATACGCGCGTACACGAGCGCGAGCGCGCGCGCGCGTGCACGCGTCGCCGATATACGGATTTCCAACGAACCCGCAGCCTCACCCTCCTCCCCGTCACCGCGACACGTCCCGATTAATTCCGGGAATTTCGTATTCCCGGAAACGGATTGGCTTCTGTTTCCGAGTTTGATCGGTCGCGCCTCGGTATGCCGCCCGCTGAACTTATCCTTGTCCCGGCTATGAACGCTATTGTTCTCTGGAATGCGCCACCGGGTCTCGCTGGACGTCTCGATACGGGTTCGTTTGGTTTTACGGGCGTCTCGCGTTCGGCGATTGAAAATTGGATTGTCGGGTGGCTGGACGACGGGGCAGCGGCGGTGGTCGATCGGAGATCGATGGGATGCCGATTGCCGCGCGCGCGCGCGCGAGAATGATTTGTTCCGTGTCCGACTAGAGGAATACGTGTCGAGGACTTTGGTCAGCTGATCGTCTACGTTCGGAGCGCGTCGGGTTTTGGGGCGTTGATTGCGACCGGGGAGCTTGACGGAAGGTTCAGCGAATGGAACGCGAGGTGTTGAAAGGATTGACGGATTGCTTGTCGGTTGATGGTCTGGCCGGAGCCGATAGCCGCGACAAAGAAATGATTTAGGTGAGCCGATAATGGATCTAGGACGCATTTGCATGCTTTGGAAGCCGAGCTCCGGTCCGCGGATATATCCTTGGACATCGAGAGGAGAATCCTGAGAATCCGCGTTTCGTTGCATCCGGTTGAATCGGTCGGCGAAGGAAACTACGTAGACGGAACAAGAGCAAGGCGATGGAGACGTTTCCGGTAAAAGCTCGATAGGCGAATCGGAGAGGATATAGCAGACAGATGTGGTGGAAACACGGAAAGAAGAAAGTTAAGTAGAAACGTTATTAATGCGAACATGGACAAGCGTAGTAAATAGAGCAATTTAAGATAGTAACAGTGTAACATGCGTGACAAATAGAGCAGAACTATCGGCGGTAGTATCATTAAAGTAAATTGAAACAAGTATTACAGTCGAACTGGTGTGCCTGTACCGGCCGTGTTTTCTGATTTATTTAAACTCGGACATTGTGCGAGAGCTAAACGCACACAAACTGCTCTATTCTTAGCGGCTCGACACAGTCTTCTTTAGACGGAACGAAAGTTCTTTTTAGACGCGCCAGATACACCATTAATAGACTACATTATGAGACCAGATATTTCCCCTTCTGTTTGATTTACTACAGTTCGATTTTACGACGTAGACAAAATAAATTATTGCAGAGAGAGAGAGAGAGAGACACGTTGTCGTTCTGAACGCGATTTGTTCTACGAGAAAAACAGATATTGGACGGATCAATAAAGTTTTGATCACGGACACGTCGAAGTTTCTGCAGCTCGAACGGTAAATGCAACGTGGAAAGAATATATTTCTCGGAGTCGGATCTCGATCCAGCAGTGTTACGGACCGATGGA
Organism: Augochlora pura; assembly: GCF_028453695.1. Taxonomy (NCBI): domain Eukaryota; kingdom Metazoa; phylum Arthropoda; class Insecta; order Hymenoptera; family Halictidae; genus Augochlora; species Augochlora pura. The sequence continues at coordinate 27,387,860 of NC_135775.1, read as the reverse complement.
TAGGCGGTCCGGCTCGTCTCCAGGAATATTGAGTTTCCACGGCAGCGTATCGTTCCCCGGTTCTCGGGTCTTCTCACGATAGCCGAGATAGAGGAACCTAATCTGACAGCGAGAGAGCAGGCGCACGGTTGCAAACGATGTTGGCCGTTGCCATCGCCGCGATCGTGATTATCGACCGATAGGATTCATGACTCGGGTGGCCCCGGGAGGATGATTGTTTTCGCGGATAATGGAGAGTAACGCGTGGGGTAATGGGTTCCACGGATTGCACGAACCTAAACTATTTTCGCTAACGCGCCGGCCCCGGCCCCGGCCCCGGCCTCGGGTCGCGGCGCGGCGCGGCGCGGATCTTCGTCGTTGTTGCCCATCAAACACGGATGCCATTGTGGCGGTATGGCATGGCATGGCATGGCATGGCATGGCATGGCAGGGAAGCCTGCCAGTTGGCTTGTAGCACATGAAACGAGGCAATAATGACAATGCGCTCCGCTCCGAATGGACTTATTCATTATCGGCCGTGTATCGAAAGAAAGCTTCCGCTCTAGGCCCCTCAATGGCACACTAGGAGTCAATTAAAAATTCTTTGCTGTAGCCTCTTCTTCGGCCCTTTCAACGCGGAAAGACAGAAGTCTCTCGGTGCACGCTCGATGTACCCTAGGCTCCCGCGTCTCGAGCCTCAAAGGGGCAAACGTCTTTGAGATGATAAGGCGTTTTATTCGCTGCGGCGGTGAATTTAAGTACATAAATTTTCTTCGGGGCCGGGCTCGGCATCGCTTAAAAAAAAAAAAGAAATTGATTGTTGTAGCCTGTTGGGGCTAGCCAGTGTGGTGAAAAGGTAGAAGGCTGATAGAACATTGGAGGTTGTCTAGATCCTGCGTTTACGTCGATTCTTTCAGGTAAATATGGATGACGAGGCGTTTCGCGAGCTATAGAAGTTTGCGTGCCGCGGGATTCGAGAGGAAGATTCTATTGCAGTCGGGGCCCCCGAGCTGAAATCCTATTAAAAGTTGTTAATGAGCGAAGATGACAGGGTGATAGCATCGCGATAGCAAAACGTATTTACAACTCCGCGCCGAGCTCCTGAAAAATTAATCCCAAAGAAAACATCCCACCGCTGTGACTCATTTTTCTGCGGATTCCTAAGCGAAGAAAATGAACTCTACGGCCGACACCAATTATTCCCCATTATTTCCGAAGCTCTAAAAGAAAAAAAGAAGACTAAAGCTCTGAGAAAGTAACACCGTACTCTTCGAATGTGTAATCTCTCAGCGAAGGGAATAGGATCTGCCGGCGATATATAGCTAATTTGCCAGCCACCCGGTGGATCCCAGCAGTCGCCGATCGGCCGGTAGAGAGTCGGAAAGTCCGCGGATCGAGCGTGATTCATGTCGTTGGACGAATCCAATGCGATCGCGGGAGTTCACGGTTCGAAAAGCGCCGTGAGCCGGTCTCCGACTCGAGAACGAGATCGAAGATAATTGGTAGGAAAGCAATAGGTCGGCGTCGTGTACGCACATTTCTGCGTGCGTGGCCATCTGTAACAGAGGCACACGAGAGGACAGAGGAGAAAACCGTGTACGGTTCTCTACATAGAAAACGGTCTCCCTCTGCGGAAGAAAGAACGAGAGAGAGAGAGAGCGAGAGCGAGAGAAAGCGAGTAGAAGAGAGAGAGAGAGAGAGAGAGAGAGAGAGAGAGGTCCCCGAGCGCGAACGAGGCGGATGTGGCGCTGAAAGACAGCGGCTTGTTACTTAATTCCATGCGCTCGCTTAAATAGAACGACTTAGACTTAAGGTAGTCTGCAAAAATCGGAGACACGCCGTTGTGGAGAGGCAGCGGCGACTCGTGCGTACACGCCGGTGCAAGATACCCATACGGGAGATCAGCCTCGTGTACGTATAAGACACGCGGACACCGGGCAACGTGTGTATTTGATCGTGCAATGTCGGGGGTGCCTACTGGTTTTGATATACGAGCACACCAATACACGATCGAACGGTGTTACACGCGTGAGTCATATTGAAAACCAGTCCTAGCGATTGCCCGAGAGCACACGCGCGAGCGCGAGCGCGAGCGCGAGCCTCTAAAGTGCCCGAGACTTCTGAATATCGAGACCGTCGACGAGCAGCCGCGCGCGACTTTCTTCTCTCCATTCCAGGTCTTTACGTATAACCATAGACTCCTTTTATTCCCCAGTCTTGTCACGCAATTTCCACAATAAGCGGATTCGGATCAATTATTTTCTGCTTGCTCGATCTTTTCACCGCGTCGGAATACATACTCCTTTTTAAGTATTATTTCAGAAGAAAATATTTATCCATCGATACTCTCGATATCTTTTACACAATTTTTAATACTACTTTGAAAAACCTACTTTAAAATACTATTTCATAATAGATGAAATCGTTTCCGAAATCCGGCCCCATTCAAGACACCTAAACATAGAAGTTAAGATATAAAGTAATGCCGGCACGGCTAAACCAGCAGCCTCTATATTTGTCTAAGGCCCGTACCCAACTCGAAAGAAGAGATAATTATTTTCTGAGCTTCCTGGTACGAGGAGGACAGGAGACGTAACCAGAGAAGGAAAGATAGAACACGCCTGTCACGAGGCAGTTCGAAACTAATTAAAAGCTTTGAGCGGACGCGGCCAGGCGAGGAGACCTGGTCACTCGATCCTCCTGCTGGAAAAAGCGAACGAATTTCAGTATTTTTGCCCCGCAGTCACGATCACCGTTAGAGGCGTTCCTGGATCGCGGATTTGGATCGGATTTTTTGCGATCTCTACACGCTCCATACCGCTAATGTTCCGTCGTCGCGAAGGAGAACGTGATTATTAATTCAGCATTCCTGTTCCGGAAACTTTGATCCTTCGCTTTATGGACCGCCGAGGTTGCCGCGGATGACGTCCACAAAATTCGTGGGCCTTGCGGCTCGAGTCTAGAAGCGGTAAACAAACTGGCGAGAACGCCGGAGCGAAATTTATTTGCTCTCTCATCGATACGTTCGGGGACTGTATCTTGTCAGGATCGCTTCGACAAATTGCTTTATTAGAATCATTTTTCGACGACGCGGAACGCTCTCCGTTATGGTCGCGATAATTTCGATAAAACGATAGGGAAATGGGCGCCGAATCGGCAAGCTGTAACCAACTGTCGAAGAACTCGTTCCTACCGATGCCGATGCCGATGCCGATGCCGACGCCCGTACCGATGGGCAGCTATCTTGACGTAGGAATCGTCGATCGGCGTGGCTCGTCGAAGCGGTTTCATAGTAATCGGAGAGCTGGCGCGGCAATTACAACCCCCGTCCGTTTCCCACCCCGTTCTCCGGCGGGCATAAACGTCCCGATATTATTAATTATCCGGCTCCTCTCGGGCCGTGGCCGGTGTGCTCGAAAGAAACTTTGAGGCGGACTGTAACGACGCTCCCCGCCGAATAAGACTATAAATTCGTCTGTGTAAATCACGTGGGAGGGTAACGACAAGAGCGGTAAGGCCATTTTTTCTCTCCGTCTCTCTTTTTCTCTGCTCTCTCCCTCTCTTGCTCTCTCTCGCTCTCTCGCTCTCTCGCTCTCTCTCTGTTCTCTCTGGGCGCGTACCAAGTGTACGCGCGCGATCTCCGCACGCTCGTGGAAGATGTTATTGGTGGCAGGTACACGTGTGTTCCCGAAGGGAAGCACGGACGTGGCCGAAGGGACAGGAAAGTACAAGTGTTTCAAGGAACGCGTAATTTATATTCGAGGCCCGTCGACGCGCGCTGCGCGCACGGTTTTATGTGCCTTTCGGGAAACAACGTTACGAGGCAATTAATTTTTCGAAAATCCACCGATTAACCACCCCGGCCAGCCCCTCGCCCCTCGGTTAACCGTTCGCACGGACGATGTATCCCGCAAATGTTGAACGCATTGTAATAAAACTGGCCCGTCTTGCCACGTCTCTACCTCTCCCTCTCTCTCTTTACATGTAGCTCTCGCTCTCTTTCTTTCTCTTTGAATCTTTCCCTGTGTTTCGCACCAGAGCGAGAACGGCTTTTATCGTTCGACTCGACTCGCTCTGAAATTTATCGGCGTCGTTCCTCCGGCGAATTTGTTGCTCCGACGACTATCGGACGAGGAAGGAATTTTTGGAATAATTGATAACGCCTCGGCGGCGAACGTCGGCCGTGGGGTGTGCGGGGGTGAGACACCGGTCGATCTGTTCTCAGCTCGTTCGTCTTCCTACGATTTTTTAATTCGTTCGTCCGTGGCGACGATAGGTGGTCCGAACACTAAATTATTCCCTCTTAAATTCGGATCGATCTGCTATGGCTGCAGAACACGTGGAATCGGTGCGTGGGCGTCGGCAACTCCCATCGTTTCTATATCGTCTGTACCGCGATGCCAGGGATTTTCCTGATTTCTTTGCAACACTTGAACTGAAATAGACTACAAATACGAAAATAATAGTTCGACCAAGAGACAAGACGCTTTGAAAATATTGTAGGAAAAGATGCCTGGCAGACGTCGGTTGATTGGTATTGGCTGTCGAAGGGGAGCGAAATTCATTGACCGGAAGGCATGAATGGAGGATCCAGAGTGCGAAAGGTTTGTCGGAGAGGAAGTCGGATGCAGCTCGAGGGAGCGCGTGGGCTATACGGCTACGGTGCCCCCGAAGAAATCGGTGTAACCTCGTCGGTATGCAAGTATTATGTGTCTCGAGGAAACGGGATATCCCCGACCTGACTCTGCAAACAATCGATACCAGAGTAAAGGAGCCGATACTCGAGCGTACGCGACGCCCGCACACCGATTCCACGATTACACATCCACCAGCGAAAAAAAGAAATCGTGTGCGCCACGAAGCGTGCGCGCGATCTTCGTCGCGTTTAATCGATTCCCACGATGCGCCCAAGTCGATCTTATCAGCTTATCGAATTACCCACCGGAGTCGATTTGGAGCGTTAATGGATCGTTAACAGCGTGAGAAACAAGCTCGTTGCATTCCGAACTGGAACATTGCCCCTCTGCGATATAATCGAGGAGTATTATATTTGAAACTCCGAGAACGACAACGAATTTTCCGTCTGTATTTTTCTTGGGAAAATCACTGGATTTTCCTTCGAATTATTTCGAACATATTTAGGCGATTTCTTGTCTAAACATTTCTGAGACATTCAGTGAATTTTCCAGTTAAATATATGTATTATCTGGCAATCATTTCCTACCTCGGATGATTCAAAATCTAGGGAAAATTTTACAATTTATACATTACAGATTTTTCTCCCGATTAACCGATTAGAAACGTCAGCCTCTCTCCTACATTTTCCCTATATACTAGAGATTTACGACATATTTTCTTAAAGAATACCGTATAGATCAGAAATGATCGAGGAGCCTTCAAACGATTAGCGGAATTATCTAAAGAGTCTCTCTAATTTGTCGTCGATAAAGGATGAAGAAAACCGATCGACCGTGGAGAACCCGAGAAACCGTGAACGTAGGCTACGTCGTACAGAAAATATATAGAACGTCCGTGGCCAGCTTCTCGGCCAGCGTCCGTGGCGCGGGCACGAAAGGGAACAATGCGAGCAATATTTCAAAGACAGCCGTCCGACCGGCCAGATATTAATATCGCGACATACAAGTAACTCGTTAACCGGCACGTCGTCGACCGGCGACGAGTCAAGGAAAATTCTCTATCTATTAAGGAAATCTCCCCGGTCTATTTCAGGACGCCGGGTCCCCAAGGTTTTCGATTTCAAAGCGCGAGCGGTGCCTCGCCACCAAACGATCTTGTACGTCAGTCAGAGAGGCCTTCTAAACAAACCGGTACACCCTGTGTAGCAAGTCGTCTACACGACAACACAACAACACCACAAATCACACCGGCGAACAATAAAATACCAGTAGCTCACACCCACCACGTGTCTTTCTGTCTACGTCGCGCACACGGAGAGACCCAACACCGGCTCTCTGTCTCTCTTCCGTTAGCGTCCCCTTTCCTTTATCGTTCACCATCTCTTTCTCTTTCTCTCTCTCTCTCTCTCTCTCTCTTTCTCTTTCTCTCTATCTTTCTCTCTATCACACAAACACATATACTCTCTCTTTCTCTCTTGCTCGATCATTCAGCCACGTTCTTTCTCTGCCTTTCTCTAGAAATTCCTTCCCGTTTTTAAATTCCCGGAATCGCGTGCTCGCCCATTCACGGGTTCACGAGCGGCGACCGAGACGGAGGAACGGGCGGAAAGGAGACGGCGAGAAACGGGAAGAGGATGAATCGAGGAACTCCGTGGGGCACACGGCGAGGCGGCGAGGCGGCGAGGCGGGAATGGGGGGGGGGGGGGGGGGGGAGGAAGGGGGCACACGTGGCCGGCTGCGTATAGGGCATTTAATTGGGAAGTCGAGGAAACAATGGCAGCTCGATAAGAATGCAACTCGCGACTCGCGACGCACGGCGTGTCCTGTCGATCGCACTCGGAATTCATTCGACGCCCTTTTTCGCCCCGCTTCCGTGGAATATTAAGAAATCGAATTTTTATATTAACAGTTACACTCGGTTCTCCTAGAAATTTATTGTCGCGTCGTCGTTCTCGTTCTCGATTAATTAGACGATCCTTAAGGCTTTGTATATGGAACGAGCGTGAAAATGATCGCGAAGAATTTGCTCGAACAGTTCGGCGTACAGCGTAGCCCGAATTCATTGATTTTGCAACGGGAAAAGTCTCCGGCTATTGTTACGAGACTGCTAGAAGATTGTATTGTGCCATTATCGCGGAGCATCGGAATGCAATAAAATTTTGAAAGAAACGAAGGAGAATCGAACGCGTGTTCGCGGAACGGGGGAATGCAATTAAAATGTTTTCGTGCGGAATCGGGTGTCATCGTCCCGGTAAAACAATCGCAATTGACGGAGCCGTGACGGGCGCAAATAGAAAGCGCAATTATCGGAAGAGCGGACAAAAGGCTCCCACTTAGCGAATTCCAGGCTGGAACCGGGGGAATAGCGATTACGATGCGAAAACGTTTGTCGTTGAATGTGAAAGTTCACGCGACATCGGTATGTAACTAAACTCTAAACGGAGAGCCCAGGCTTCGCCGCGCGAGCGCGCTGCTTTTAATGTAACGTTTTACCTGTTGCAACAAACCACGGGCTCGTTTGAACTTGTTAGCCGGACGTTTAGCACGTTGTCGCTAGTTGATCTGGGATTGCATACAATGCGTATGTAAACCGTGAAATATTGCCTGTTTCGCTCGCAGCGCAGACTTTTCTTCTACGCCGCGGTGAAAACGCGTTGCAATTCCTCGATACCTTTGCCCTTTCCGACTTCGAAACGAACGCTTCGACGCTAAATTGCAATTACAAAATAATTGCCCGGCCATTGATCGAGCCGTTGAAAGATTGCCGAAATCTCCGCGTCCTCGACTTTTTCTCCGACGTTCGACAGACTTCCGGAGACCCCAATTTCCCATCAAAAAATACCGGCAACCCCGTCGGCAGCCAAAATAAAAATTCCGAAAAAAAGTCACGTTAATCACTTGCCCAACCGTGGATGTCCTACAGCCACCCCAAGCGACGTCTTCATCAAAATTCCCTGAAAAAATGTGATCGCAGGAATTCATTCCGAAGAGGAGAAAAAAAAAGACAGCTCGCTGTCTTCTCCCGTATCATCGCCACTTTTTTTTTTTTGTTCACGCAATATATTACAAGATCTGGCAATTTTCGCACGGTTAGAAAAGACCATAAATTGCTGCGGTGATGACTACTTACGACGGACGTGGTCCACCGGTTTTTTCGACGACTTTTTTGCGGCCATTATGCGAGCTCGACCGCTGTGAAATGTCGGTTCCCCGGTTCGTGAAATCTTCGCACCCCTGTCGAAGCATCAAATTGGCCGGTTCCGAGTCACTCGAGGGTCAGAGAGAAAGCATGATAGAGCGGGAGAAAGAGAGACAGAGACAGAGGTCGGCCGAAGGTGATCGTCGATCGAAACCTGTCAAAATATTTTAGAGCCCAAGAGTGGACGCGATCGCGGGCCCATTGTCGACCGATTTTCCGGGGATTCAACGGCCACCAGGGGGGTCCTTGAACAGGGTCAGTGTTCCCTGGACTCTCCGAGGATCGAGTGGGGGGGGGGGGGGGGGGGGGGGGGGAGGCGTTGGGCGACGGTCAGGTATTAACGGCTCAATTTCACAGGCGGACCCCTGCTAAATTCCCCGAGGAATTTTCTCGTTCCACCGGGCAGGTGTTATTGTGCCCTTTTTTCCGATCGAATCAATAAGCGGCCCGAGGAACTTCGCTTGCCACACGTTCTTCGACGAATCCGACAGCGGAGAACCCATTACTTGAAATTCTAACTCGCGTGCCCGTTCGGCGAATTAACTTTTTTGCTGGTTGGCTTGGAAAAAAGAAACGATAATTTTGCAATCCAGCATCGTTCGACGAGCTCCTTTATCAAATCGTATCGAGAATCGACTGGTAGATACACTTTACTCGAGGATCCAGATCTGTTAACGTAAAGCAATATTCGTGCGTTAAAATATCTGACACAGATTTTCGATAAAGTGGCCCGTCACGTAGATCGGACCACGCACTTACAGATCGTTCGTTTACAAAACTCCTCTGGTCCCAAAAGCGATTCTAAGAGCGAATTTGCATTATCGTAATCTCGATGGGAACACGCGAGCCACGATGTCCCAGTTCTTCGATCGAGTAAATAAGTCGTTCAACCCGCAGAGACAGATCCATTACAAACTGTCCAGGACCCCGGCTTTCCTATACACGGTCTCCTAAAGTGGCCGTCGATCCGGAGGAAAGGTCCCACAAAAAAAGGGTCAGGCTCATATCTCGCTCGATTTTCACCGAAGGAGCACTCGAAAAACTCGAGAAAAAGGACGAGAAGCTGTCTACACAAATCCCCGGCACTGAATCGATGTCGCCGGCGGAGCAAAAAAAAAAAAAAGAAAAAGAACTTGTGTTTACAGTATTGCATCGTTAATGGGACACGTTAAGTGGTGAAATATTTGCCGTAACAGTCGTGTGTCCACGGCTTTCTATCGGCGGTATCGCGGCCGAGAATCGATCGTCTTGCACACGCTGGGAACACGCGCGGCCGGCGGCTCGAGGAAATTACGAGGGATTAAAGTGATAAGGAGCCGCCCAATAAAAGGTCGTTGACGTCCCGATGATGCGTCGCGCACTGGCTGCATCTCATCAAATCGCGCAAACACTCGCGACACACAGATGCAACCATGCGGCCAGTAATTACGTTCGAGCATGTCGAACGATCTCGCGTATTGTATCTCGTCGTGCGGCAGCCTCTGCGGATTCGTTCCTTCGCATTTTTACCCTCGATCCATCGCTTCCTGAAACTGGTTTACTCGTTTCAGATAAAATTGGGCCTCGAGGTCCGCTCAACATTGTTTTAAAATTCTAGGAGATAATCTTTCGGAATGGAAATTTTTTCAAAAAGAAAAAATCCAACAACTGTATCAAACATTTGAAGCGAAGCGGACAAGAACTCTGCGTGAAATCCGAGGGTAAATTGTTTCTGTAATTCCTCTGAAAGAAGAGCCATTACCGTCGATCATTTCGCGAACAATAGTCCGAGATGATGGTCCCGAGAGAAAAGTCGGCGCAGAGACTTTCGTCGGGACGCAATCAAGCTCCTAACCCGGGATGATCGAAGAAAGGGGCACAGTCGCGTCGAACGGAATGAAGAAGAGAGAGAAACATTAACAATCCGGTCGTACACGTTGCGAACGTGTGTAATGAAACCGATTTTTCCATAGTTCTCGAGTCTCGCCCCGAGCGAAACGATATACAGTATACAGAGGTCGTACCGTCCGCGCCAAAAGCCGGCCGCTGCCGCGAGATCGGCGCAGCGGATCGATCGCCGATATCCCGGCGATCCGCGGCTCGATCGCGACCGTGAAACCGCCGATCGATGCCGGAGACCGCGACGGATCCGTGAAACCTTGGCACGTTCGACCAGTATCGACCGAAAATCGACGAAAACCTCGCGAAGCCGACCGGGCCCGGTCCGGCCCGTCTGGCTCGGGCCCATAAAGTGTCGGGCGTAAATCACTCGGTTTTATGGTGGTGCACGTTTGCCAACCTTTAGCTGATGAATTCCTTGGCCGGGCAAACTCGCGGCGGAGGCGAAACACACGCGCCGAACATCCTCCACGGCTTTGCCAGCACTTCGGCGAAAAAACGATCGACGGGCTCCGTTTCGAAATTCCTTCCGTCGATCCCGGACCGACGAACCAATTTGTTCAACCGTGCTGCGAGAGGAATTTCTCTAGCCTCGAAATACTCGCAATTATTCCCGAATTCTATTGTTAAAAAAATGTCTACACTTGCTGCGATTAAATGCAAAGTTAAAGGAGAAATTCCCGCTGAGACGAATCTAATTTTAAAACGAAAGGACAAGGGTTGGCACGTTTATAGAAAGACACGAATAAAAATTCTGTTCATTGGGTAGAAATTTCTGCGGCGACGAGACAATTGATACACGGTGGATGTAGAAATTTGCCAGCAGCGTCCCCGGTAAGACGGCGACAGGAGGTGCGGGAGAAGGGTCGGAAGAAGCCGGAAGGAATCTTTTTCTGTCGATTAGAGAGAAGCGATGGGACGAGAGGGGCCAAAGGTGTCGGCGACAGGCTCCGCCGTTTTCTGGATCCGCCCTAACGGCGTTCCGATTATACAGATATTTAAATGAGCCCGTCCCCGCTGTCTCTGGCCGCAACAGTTACGTATCATCGAATTATTCTAATTTCCGGCGGCAAAACAACAGCCGAGTTTGCCGGAGTTCTGCGGACGGACGGAAAGCCTTCCTACTTTGCTCGGCGGCGTCGGCGGCGTCGTCGTCGTCGTTGTCGTGGTGGATCGCGCATTTGCTCAGGGAAAAAGGAACCGGCGACACGCCCCCTGCCGAGGGTGTCACGGGGGTTGGCTGGTCTTTATCAACCCCCTCCCCCCCGGCTGTCGCGTTCAACCCTTCTCGAGTGCCTCGAGTGGGGGCGAAAACGGTTTCCAGGTTCTGCGGGGCGGACGACGCGGCCTTTCGCGCAAAATCCGCCACCCTCTTGCTCATTCGTGGAATAGCGCGATATAGGGATGGGTCTGCGAGGGACGGTCATGCGCAGAAAAAAAACTGGAGGTCGGTGATACGCCGGAGGTAATACATATGGAAGCGCTGCAATTTCTCCTTGAAATTTGTTCCAATTTTAAATTTTCTAAATTCTAAATTCTCCAAAATTTAGAAAATTTTCGAGCGTGCAATTTTATTTTGCGCAATGTTTGCAGCTTTATGGATTACATTAATTTCGGATCGATCGATTCATCGTTCGACAGGTGCTTCAAAAAATATACAAAATTTGTAGCGCCTGGGATCGAGCCTTTAAAATTGAAAGAATGCAACCAGAGACGAAAAATGCACATCCACAGATCGCGACAAAGCCACCTTTTATTAAATTCAAAATTAGGGAGCTTCCCACCCTTTACTGAATGCAAAAAGAGCGGAGAAGCGGAGCGGGGAATCGAAATTTTCTCGCGATTCGCGAGGAGCGTCGAACGGAGCCGACGTCGATAGAAACGGAGGATCGTCGCGCGACCATATGAGCAACAAGAGGTTCATCGGTGGAATATAGCTCGTATGACGTCACGTACACGGCCGGATGCCGTGGACGTGTCACACGGCCCGCGGGGCCCCACGGAATAATAAAGAAAATCGAAACGAGAGGAGCCCCGAGGGGCCGGAGGAGGGAAAACGCGGTGAAAAAGGAGAACCGGGTTCCTCTCCTCGATTCCGAAGGGAGCTGGCCGATCGTTCGGCCACGTATCGGCAACCGGGACACGTGTCCACCTGACCGAAGTATACAGGGTGTTCGACTGTCCGTTTCTCTGGCAAATTCATCCTGAGGAATCACTCTGCCGGCCAATTATTCCAAAGTGAGCTCAATCATTTCGACACCCTCAAAACCAGAGCATATTCCCAATTTGTGAAAGCAAGGAGTGCCATGTCATTTAAAAAATTGTCATTAAATTTTTATAGACACTTTGGGGCTACTCTTATGCAACGGTGATTGTTCTTTTTTTTTGGTAATCAATTAATTAAAAATAATCTAGATCGTTGTTGAAGAACTGCGCAAGATATTGATAGAATTATGAATTTTTCAACGAATCTATTAGGATGGCCATGGTTCGACAGAATTAGTTGACCACCCTGTATATTGTATAACGATTTATTCGGAAATCACGACAGTCGCCGATAGGAACTGCAGAGCACCGTTACGTTTCCTTTAAAGTCTAATGAAACTGGAACAACGGAGCAGATGAACGAAACGAAAGTTCACCGCACGCGATAATTATCCGTTCTAATGATGATGGATGTCTTTATCCGTGGGCTTGGCGCGATTAGGACGGTTAATGGCTCGCAACAGGTCGAACGGCGAATTTCTGCAGAGAATCGATACCAATTAAAAAAACCGAAGAAGACGGGGATACGAAGAATCACTAGTTCCTCCTTCGAGAACGACCAATAAAGTATTATTTCAATTCGGTCACACCTTATAGAATTATTTAGCAAACAACGATCTTGCCATATTCCTTGGAACAGGAAGGCTGAATTAATCCCTTTGCGAACCAAGTTCAAATCACCGTCAGCGATCGCCACAGAAAGAAATCGACGATCGAGCATCGTTTTCGATTGGGCTGAGGGAGGAGGACCTTTGGACTGTCGTTAACGCAGTCGTCGAAGATCGGTTTCGGTAGGTAAATTGTTGAAAACAGCCGCGACTTTGGTGGCAAATCGTGGGCCGAAAAAGACGGTCGGTTCGCGGAATCGTCTGTTCGGAAACGGAAAAAAAGAAGGACTGGATGGGGCCCCGAAAAGATTTCTTCGTGGTTCCATTTAACCGTGGACAGAGAAAGAGCGCCGAGGAACGAGACGCAGAAGCAGACGAAGAAGAAGAGGAAGACGAAGAAGTAGAGGGAGGTAGAGGTGGACGCGAAAACGATATGGAAGAAGAAGAGATTTTCGTGGCTGGACCCTTTGTGCTTACTGGGCCCAGCCACGTTTTATGCACAAAAGACGCGGCGTGGAAGGGAGAGAAGGAGAAGCTGAAACGAGGAGCAGAAGAAGAAGAAGAAGAAGGAGGTGGTGGAGGAGGAGGTGGAGGAGAAGAAGGTGGAGAGGAGAGGAGAGGAGAGGAGAGGAGTGGAGAGGAGCGAAGGAGGAGTAGTAGTAGTAGGAGGAGGAGGACCAAGGAGCAGAGGAGCGGCGGTTCGTTATGCCCGGTTCGCGAGGACAATTAATTATCTCCTGATTCCTTCTAAGAAACCAGTCCAAGTACAGTCGAGCGAACCAGCGAGCGAGAGCGCGTTTACGCTCGCACACGGACGAGCACCTACACGGCGCCGCGGCAGCGCGCTGTTTTATAGACACATATGATGGAACACTCTCAGGCCGATCGTGTTTCAAACCACAGAGAGACTTAACTGAGAAACGACACACGTTGCTGCCCGGAGAGACCGGACTTCGACTCTCTTCGGCCCTCCACTCTTCTGGCTCCTCTGCGGTCCTGATTTTGCATTGTCTCTGGAATTTCGACGAGCCACCCTGTCATTACCAGAAAGATGCCTGCGCATCCTCCTTCCAGGCACAAATCTCCCGAGCTAAAATGCTGCGGCGTCAACTCTTCCGACACATTTATATTAATTACTGCTTCCAGATGCAGAACATTCGCAGCCTCTGCAACGGCAGAGCATATAATTGCGACGAATATCGCATCGCTTCGTTGTCGAACAACAAAGTTTTTCGAGAAAAGATTTCGAGACGATTAATTTTGTCAAAGACGGTTCAAAGACCGCCACGTTTTCGCGAGCAGTTTGATCCGAGAGAATAGAATCAGGATAAAAGTAAGTCTAATCCTCGTTCCAACGGGAACAAGGACCCGCAGAACCAGTAGGACTATCGGCGTCGAATAATCTGAAAGCCGCCTCGTGTCTGTTGCAACCGATTTCCTGGCTGTCCGGCACGGCGAGCCCGATAGCTCGATTACATTTTGGCGGGCGGGTGTTTCAGTTTCCTCGATCGTCGATCGTCGGGCGTCGATCGTCGATCGTCGACGACAGTGCACAGATCTTGATTGCCCTCCGACGGACAAACCTGATCCGGGGAAATAAGCCGGCGCGAGCTCGCGCTGTTCAGAGGCGTAAATTCTGTTCCACGAGGTTTCTAGATTATCGAAATACCAGCGACCGGGTGGAATCAGGTTCCGTGCTCCAGATTACCGGGTTCGAACCGTGCTCGCGAAGCTATCGGTCGCCATGACCATTTCAGGATTATTAATCTTGGTCACTGTGTTGTGCCTCTGTTCGCGCGAGCCGCGAGATAAAGTCGCGAGAGAGCCGCGCGGAGCGAGAGCGAGAGAGAGAGAGGGAGTGAGTCTACGCTCGCGCGGGCTCGCGCCGGAAAAATAAATCCTCCGCGTGCGAGCGAGCGAGCCGGCGCGCGAGCAAGCGAGCAAGCGAGCAAAAGCAAGCCGAGGGCCGAGACTCGAGTCCCGTACGCTTCGAGGTCGCCGTACGTGCCTCGAACTAGACTACGATACCTCGAATTTCCCGAACGACCGGTTTCCTACGAAATTTTATCGGCGCCGATCCTTCTGCCTCGGTTTTCTCCGAACGACGGCTTTGCAGGATCGCTTGGCAAAGTGGAACAGACGGTCCGAAGTCCTCGAGGATCCGAGACGTTCCAGAGCGGGCCGAACGTGTCATTTTTAATATAGTCTCTTCACGGTTATTGTGGATTCTGCGAGACTCGGCGCTCGAGAAACTAGTTCGCGTTGGTCTATAAAATCGGGTCAGATAATTATCGATCCATACGGTACAAAGATTTTCGCTTGGACCCGGCTGAACGCGCGCGGAACGTATTTTGCACGGCAGAGAATCCCGGTTGAGAAAACGGAGGTCTAATCGTGATTTTTGCGCAGAGTCTCTCGGAATTCGTGAGTGGCTCGATCAAACCCTGAGACACGGACTCTGAGAGGAATGTCAAGGATCGGGCGGCTGGTTCCCGAGTATCCTATTGCTCCTGATACTAAGGCGGCCGTGGCGATCGCGGTGTACGATCGATCGACGCGCGGCTCGGCGCGGCGCGGCGCGGCTCGGCTGCTGGCCGGTCGATATCTGCCGCGCGCGTATTCCGGCTCGTGGCCAGTCACGATAGCCTCGAAATTCGCGGTAGTCGTCGTAAATCTGCGGATCTAAGCGCTCCCACCGGCACGATCCGGCCGATCTAACAAGTTGCGCGAATAACGGGCCATTAAGACCGATACCGAAACACGGATCGCAAGCTGATACACGGCCACTCTCGGTCTTTCTGTCTCTCGCGTGGAAATCGCGACAATCGCTTTTGTACACGGCCGGCAATTAACAGCCGCGGCGGCAACGGGCGTCCGACCAGAGGAACGTTTGCTCGTCAACGCTGGTTTAATAATTCTCCCGAGCCGATCGCGGCGATCGGCCGCGCCGAACGCGATATTCGGATACCATTTTTCCCATTGTGCTTGCGCCGACACTTTGGATTCCGCGAATGCTTCACACGGAATTACTCACGCCGCGCCGGTATCGAAAAATCGATCTTTTCAGCTCTAGATAGCGAAACTTGCTCAACGAGTTTGCACGGTTTACGGTTGCGTTATGCCAGGCTTCGTTGCTGGATATTGTGCGCCGACGGTGGCTCCGATGCATTCGGAAACTGCATCGAGACGTTAAAAGCAGACCGCAGTAGCTAGTTCGAGACGCGGCGCAGCGGCTCGCGAGTACGCGCAGAATCGAATGGGATCTCGAATCCGATCATCTTTCCGGTGAGAAGACGATCCATCGCAAGAACGAAATCTCGTCGATCCGCGCACGATTTCTCCGGATTTATCGTCGCGTGCCATTTATTCGGAGCATTTTCGTAGCCCGAGACGAGGTCTCCTCGGAAAAGGGAGAACGGCGAGCCGTCGATTCGCGAGAGCTCGTTTCTCAGGGTAGCGAAGATAGCGAGGATAGCGAGGATGCATTCCCTGGAAGCGGTGCACCGGTGTGTTGGTGCTCGCACGCATGGCCGGGGAATGATGAAATTATTCGTTGGCCGCGCGCGCGGCTCGTCGAGGCTCGGCACTCTCGGGCCTCTATGTTGTATGTTATACGTTATACGTATACATACCGCGGCGATTTTACTGCTGAGGCCGTTCCTCGAGACACCGGATTAGGGCCTCGAAAGCGTGGAGAACCGAGAAATGCTGGAAACTGGATATCCAGTTTGTCCAGGGCACACAGCAATACCCGTGGAGAGATATTGCTGTCGAGCCACGGTGTGCTCCACTTTGCATCCGCGCGCTCCGAGCCACGGTTAGATAAATCGACGGATAAAACGACCGATAATACGGAATCGATCGTTTCGCCGGTTGATCCCCGACACCCCCACCTCGCCACGGGGTCTCTTCTCTCTCTCCCCCCCTCTCTCTCTCTCTCTCTCTCTCCCTCTCTCTCGGTTCGCGTCCGTTTGTTCCACGCCGAGGCAGGAGACCCCCGCGCGCCTCACGGCTGAATTATTTTACGACCGCGACGTCGCGCGACCGCCGCGCCGCGCCGCGCCGCCGATCTATCGTGCCAGATACGTCGAGGAACGGCTACACAGAGAGATCCCGAACGCGGAACTGCCGAATGATTTAGGTGATGCGGCGAGAGAACTGATTAGCCCCGATCTTCTGTTTCACCAAATGATCGCGACCCGGCTTCGGTTTCCCATCCGTGCCCGGCTTCGAACGATTCTTTCGAGCCGTGATCGCTGATCGTTTGCCCGGCTCCGTCGACGACGATCGCCACACCCGCTGCCGAGTACTCGGGTCTCTCTCTCTCTCTCTCTCTCTCTTTCTCGTTACGATTACGCGGATGCATCGGTCAGAATTTTATCACGGTGGAAACATTTTGCCGGACGGCGAAGCGGGAAAGTGAGAGATCGAAGAGAGATACGGCAGGATTTTTGCTAATCCAGCAGTTTCTTCGCCGAGAGGATCGCTCGTTCGATGGAGAACCTATCTGTGATTTTAATTGGATTGATTTACATAGGCGTTATTTGTCGGGCACAGCTAGCCAAAGCTACACTGTTCACCGAATGCTAGAACCACCGCGCGCCATAATCGACCAATTCCTATCGCCTTCTAATACCAAGTATTGAATCGCTGCGAGATTTTTCTTCTCCGAGATACAGCCGAAGAATTGAATATGAAAAACGATGCAGCAGAACGCGATCGAGGAAAAAGCGTTGAGGTAGAGTATCACGATCCGTTGGAACGTTTCCAGACGTTTCCGGTAAACGTGGCTGGGCATGGGAGGCAATCCGTAGTAATATCGGAGTTTATAGGACACGTAGAGAGCCGGCCTAATGCCGGTATTAGGTGTTAGGTTCTTGACCGTTCTCCTCGCGTCTTGTAGCCCCGGGCTGGCGAAACCAGAGCTCTGCCGTGGCCTCTCCACCCCGCAACCCCTTCTCGTCCCCTCTGTCCATGCAGCGTACACGTGCACGCACGCACATCTACGCAGGCACACGCATATTCGCAACACGAATCGGCAACACGCTCGTGTCGCGATTCGCGATTCGATTCTATCCGATCCGAGGTGCACGCACTTCCTGCACACGTCCGAAACGATGGAATGCACGCGCTTCCTCCATTGGACGAGTCCTAATCGCGAAGGAAAAAAATCCGTAGCCCCTACGAAATTTTTCGCGTTCGTCCGAAAAGGTAATCGACTAGGAAGTCGTAGATTTCAACGCATTTTCCGAGGGCGAGACTAGAAATTGGTAAATCGACCTAGGATCGTTTAACGTTATTCCGGTAGGCATTCTAGTCGATGCAGAAGCAATAAATTCGATGGTCGTCGACCTTCTGCGCGTAATATCCCTGCATCCTTCCAACCATTGTCCAGCCCCGATGAACGAAGAGTAACATTAATTTTGTAAACGAAGCAGACTCGAGTAACACGATCGTACGACTGGAAGACTCGATTCTACTAAATGTAGAAATACACGTGGAGCTCCTGCGACCACGACAAATTGGTAGAAAAGAACGTTGCGACTGTCTCGAATTCTACTCTTGCAGTGTGCGAACGTAACCTGTCGTCTAGCCGTCTCGATCGCGGTCTAATTGAGGGATAAAGGCGGCGTGGCAGAGAGCTTTATTAGGCGTTACAGGGAAATTTTCGAAAGCGTCGCGACCCGTCGACATTTCTTCCTCGATTTGCGCGTGACTGAATGCGCGGGCCGGCCGCGCGGCTCGACGGAACTCGACACGACGTATATATACGTTATTTCCTGGCGGTCACGCAGTCCCGTGAAAACGTGTCGCGAGGCGCGAGGCGAGCGTGTGCCGTAATGGTACGGACGAGCCTGCTAGCGGTGGAACGAAACGGAGTGTGTCGAAAGCGCGTACAAAGTATCTCTAATCGTCCCATTGTATCGTTTCTCCTTTGTCCGTACTCGCGGGTGAAAGCTTCGTTAAAACCCGATCGCTAATGCTCCGTTTGTTTTTTCGCGAAATCAGAACCGGACCGCCGCCGCCGCTCCGCTCGGCTCAGCTCCGCTCAGCGCCGCTCGGCGCGCCAGATAACGACACAATGAATTGCTCCTCCGATCTATCGACCGTACTATCTCCTCTTTCCACTATCATTAGCAATTTTTACGTTGCTCCACACGTTCACCGTTCAATTCTAGCAAACAGATTTCCAGACAAATGGGAGACAGTTAGTTGCGTATCAGATCGTTCTTCGTTCGATAATATTCTTTCGACGTTCGCACGCGTAGATGTTCGTAGAACGTACATTCGCGAAGAGCGTGCAAAAATATAGTCATTCCGGTTCGTCGTGCAAAGAACGAGCCGGACACGTGTAATTACAAAATCGTGAAACAGTTTGATCGCGCCAACAAGAAAACCAAGCTACCGAAAAATCGTCGAAATTCCGTGTTCGCCGATTGCGGTAAATTCCGCGGGCCGATTCCCGAGCTCGGTTTAATTCGGAGCTCGATAAGAATGTTCAATTAAAATCGAACCGGGAAGTGGCCCGTGGAGAAGAAGAATCGCGGAATTCCTCGGGCGATCGAAATTCCAGGGATCCCTCGGAAACCGGTATCGGAAGAGCGCGGCCCGCTCTTAATCCTTCGGGCCCATTAATAATCTTCGAATCCGCGGCGCGACGCTTTCCGCAGCGCCGTGCATCGTGAGAAACCTTTCTCGAAACCTTTCCCTTTGCCGTGCAACGTTTCCGCGAGACTGCTCTGGAAACGCGAAAAAAGGGATAAAGAGAGCAACGGGAGAACGAAAGGGAAAAGGAGAAACGAGCGTCTCTCCCTCTCTCTCTCTCTCGCTGTCTTCCCGCTCTCCGCCTCGCTCTCTTCGCGCTGTCTTTCTCCGTCTCTCTCTCTCTCTTTCGCTCTCTCGCTCTCTCTCCCTCTCGGTCGCTGCGTTGGTGGGTTCTCATGGTAGACCGATAGGAGAGCATGATTTCCGAGAATCGCGTATCTGATTCCTCTAGAGCGATCGCGCGACTACTTCCACCGGGGGATTCTTCAAAACGAATTACGCTCTCATTAGCACCTGGCCGTCTTGTTTTCACGCAAATGCAATTTGCGGGCCCGGGCATTCATCACGCTTGATAATCTGCGCCCCGGGAGAACGGAACAACTCCTCGGGCTCTGCTTATGCCGCTTAAAACTTACGAGCACGGTGCACTCTAAACTCTTTCCCGACGATTTATCAACGTGACACGGGCTTTTCAAAACTGCACGCGACGGTGCCAGCCGCGGCAACGCTTCTGCAATAAAAATCCCAATCGCCTCTGTTCGAAGAGATCGCCCGAATTCGAACACAGCCGAAATAGAAG
Organism: Augochlora pura; assembly: GCF_028453695.1. Lineage (NCBI taxonomy): Eukaryota > Metazoa > Arthropoda > Insecta > Hymenoptera > Halictidae > Augochlora > Augochlora pura. The sequence goes on along the minus strand of NC_135775.1, from coordinate 27,367,949 downwards.
AGCAAAGGTTTTTCGATTCTTCTAGGAAATTACATGTATCGCAACGCTCTCGAAATACCGCGTTCGTGATTTCTGCCAAAAGAACCAACGCTCGGTCTCGCGGGAACGCGCTCGGACTTTAACTATTTCAGAATATAGACGGTGTCTAGGTTGGCCGTCGAGCGAACGCGTTGGAAACGATACAACGAACGCGGCGAATGACAAAACTCTCCCCGGTGGCAACGGTCAAGAGTTCTCGCCTCGGAGTGTAGAAGGAGAAACTCGCGAGGCTCGAAGTCACAAAAATAAACCACGTAACCGGCAGAATGCAGAAGAACACGGTGCACGGGACGGCACGGCGGCGGCGGCGGGGCGGGGCGGGGCTCGGTGAGGAGAAGTTTTGAGGAAGAAAAAGGCGGGAGAGCCTTAAAATGTGTTCGGTCCGGTGGCGATGTGACGAGCACGTCGAGGCTCCTTCCTGTCGTCACTCGCCAGGTTAAATATAGCCGGTGGCTCGCTCATTTCCGCAGCCGCGCATGATTTCTTCGTGAATGGAAGCGTGCCCGTCTTACTCCGCCGGCATATAGATCGATCGGACCGCTACGCGATCCGCCCTTTGTACTTTTTAGGTCGCCTCTGTGTGCCGTGCCTACGACAAATTGCTATGCCACCGTGAAAATCGAATAAAAAAACAATATAGAGAACCGACGGGAATCTAAATGAAAAATCGAAGAACGATTGTATCGCGGTTTCGCAACGCGGCACATTGTTTTCACCGGAGCCGACTTACTAAAAGCTGATTTCCAGCAGACGCTGGAAATGAGCGCAGCTGGCACCGGCTGTCGCAATTAGTATTATGCTGATTAATCTAGTGCAATGGACGAGAGGAATGTCTGCCTCCTGGAAATGAGGGAGGACACCTAGCACGGTACCTTTGCCCGCGCCTGGGATTAACCAAAGACGAATTATCCGGCGAGCGTGGCATGTTTGCGCCGCGGATCACATGCAAATGCAGCATAATGAGGCGCGCTGGGTCGCGCGCAGCCCGGCGCAGTGCCGTGCCGGGCGGCGCGTTCTCATTTTCGTGAACGTGAAATTGTTAATAGCCGGTGAGTGCCGGAGGCCACGTGGATCAGATATTAATTCCTGATTGCCGGTTTACCGATACAGGAGGCCACCGAATGTGGAAGATTAAAAGCTTGGTGTCCGGGGGAATTTGAAATTCAATTGACAATGTTTCAACACTAACAGAAGCGTGACCTCTTCTCGACGATTCAACCGTTTACGGAGTGTCCATTAATGTAGACTAATTTCCTGGCACCCGAATCATCTCTTCGTTTCAAATAATTTTGGTTAAATTATTTCCAATTGACCTCTGAAGCATCCCTTTGTTCTATTGGCAGAATTGTTTATCTATACGTTATCACGAATGTCCGAGTGAGACAGCCGAGTCTCCGCCGGTCCTTAAATCACGGTATTCTTTGATAGAATGATTCCAGAGGCCGATAAAATATCGATTTTCTCGCTAAATAGACACGATCGAGTCGCCGATCGATCAGCGGGGCAGGAACGGTGTTTTCTTAGGCAGCAATGAATTTTCGTGGCGAGAATTGGCGCGTGTCGGCCAATTGAAATGCGCGGTACCTCACCTCGGTTCCAGTACGGCGAGAAATTCTTAAATGGCCGGCCCGTTGCTGCCCAGGAATGTATGGAAATGTTACGTACCACCTCTGTCCTTTATTGTCCTACATGGTGACTGGTGGCGGGTTAGGTAGATATATGGACTGGTGCGCGGGCGCGCGCGACTGTGTACACACGCACCACGGCCGGCACTGTGCGCGCCGTGCGCGCCCGTAACGCGCGCGCAAGTGTGAAAAGATAGATGAACGCGCGTATGTGTGTGACGCGTGACACGTGTTAATCGTGCCTGTGAGGTCCCAACCCTCCCCCACTCGGCCTGGCCAGGTACATACACACCGTGTACGCATAAGTATAACTCCTATAAGCCTGTTGCCTTAAGCCTATTGCACACTTGCTGCCAGCAAATTACCCCATTCGAGGCATCGACAAATAATTATCGTCCTTCTCGAACAGTTTGCAAAATCTGGACGTTTCCAAACCCCATCCAAATTCGATAAAATACCCTTACCAAAGAAATCATTTTTTCGGGACAATGTAGCAGGTAAATTCCACTTCTTTGATCATTATTTTAGGGGATGATGATTTCACGCGGATTATTTCAGAAGTTTATAAAATATAGAAAATACTGCATCTCCAAAGATGATTCTAATGCTTTAAGATCGTTTCAACGCCCTGACAATAAAAAAATAATTGCGAGACAAAAAGGGTCGATGCTCCTTTCCTACCGGACTCTGTTACCATTGCCAAAAATGCGAAATTATCGATTTGATCCATTCGCATCAGATTATAATTCTCGAGAAACTATCCGTTGGAAAGGAACGACTTGTCTCTGCGACACCGTGTAATCTTCGATGCCTTATTTGCATACAGTTGTTTCGCCGTTTGAACGATGTCGATGGCCGAAGGTGTTCCAGGAACAGGTCAAGCAAGGTAGCAACGATTCCGGCAGGTGGGGACGAGGCTTAAGGGTCGACGAGCTACCGGCGGACTGATCTCGGGACTGCTTTTTAATTTACGACTCCCGATTTTCTCTCGATGGCGCGTGGTTAATGAAATTGATGCGACCACGGCCGGCCGTGCATCAGATTAGACCCTGGTAAACGGTGATTTAGTGAATTAGTGATATTTAAGATTACCGTCCGTGGCGACGACGACGGTGCCACGGGTGGCACCGGTGGCACCGGTGGCACGGGCCACGTGGAAACGCGTGCGAGGATTCCTCCGTGACTTACGACGCGTGATCGGACGAATTAATGGAATTAGTAGGACACCGACGCCATAAGCAGCTTGACGCTACCTTCCCCAAAAGATACAGAACGTCCTCTGCCTTCTACGTATGAAATCTGTTCGGCCAAACCCAATTCGCCACGATTAAAAAAACGAGCTCTACACTGTCGTTTTCACTGGAAAATGTTACAATGCAAATATATACATACAATCGGCAAGTTAAAAATACGATACAGCAAGCTGTAGGTTATTTAAAATTTCGATCGTCGTCGCTGAAAGGTGTGACAACCGACTCGGCCGAAACAATGCGCCTGTCTTGGATCGGCGAAGGTGAAACGGCGTGGTTGTCGCATAATTGATCGAAACACGCGTGACGAGCGATTCGCCGAGGTATCCGTCCCCGGGAAAAGTCGGAAAAATGGAGGCGACGCGCGTCGCGAGCCCGACGTATGCAAAAGCGGCTCTCCGGATGCCGGATAGGTCCGGGGCGGTGTTTGAAACGTGCCGATCATAAATTTCTTTTGTCGTTCATGAAAGCCAGCGAGCTCTGCGAGGCTGTGTCGCAATCGTCGCGGGGCATTATGTCTCCCGCGGGGTGACGCGGGCGGGAACGAGACAATAAAAACTCGTTATATGCGCAGAAATACGCGGTTCATAGTTGAACGGGAATGGTAATGGCCGCATTATCATGGACGACTTATATCGGGGGAAATATTGTTGTCTGTTATCTGGTGTCCCGCCAGGCTTTGCTCGTTAGGAAAGCGACAGACACACCACTGTTTCCACGCGGCGTGAATTCTTTCAACGACCGGGACACGCCGCGTTGGTTTCTACAAGATTGCCCGATCACTGACGTAACACGGTGTTTCTAGACGCGTGACACTCTTTGGAATCATTTTTTCTGTCGCCCGACTACATTCTTCGGCCAAGTCTATTGTTATAAGCCGTGCTCCGGTTTCCCCGACGTCTCCGCGGCCAGTCCAATCATCCAAAATCTATTATTTACCGCGCCCAAAACTTCGGCTAAAGGAAACGGCGGAAAACTACTATTCGCGTTATACTACTATTCTACTACGCGTTATACTACTATTCGGCCTTAAAGCCGCGAACGGCGCGCTAAACGTCGCATCCTCCAATTTCCCTGTTGAAAATCGACCAAGAGAGTTTACAAATTGAGTCGAGCGCAATCGATAGGTAGTTGCAGAAATATCGAGCTGCCCGGTATCGATCGCGTAGGAAACACCTGGTTTACTGCAACCGAAGACGCTCCGCTCCGCTCCGTTCGTCTCATCAATATTTATCGAAATAGTTGACCGAAAGAGTTAATCTATGAGCCGTGTTTCCCCTCGGCGGATCGTCGCCGAGGAACGGGTTATTTTTCAAACAGAATTTACGACAGCAACGAGAGTCACTATTGCGAAATGCACCGGCCATCCGTTATTGTGCCAACAACGACGCTAAACTATTTAACAACAGGCTCGTTTCGCAACGATTTATCTTGGTCGCGCGATCGCCGCGCTTGGGCGACAAATTCGACGACTCCGACCGCTAAGGATCACGGGCAATATCAGATTAGAGCGAAAGTTCAGCTCGCTCGTTTCCTCGGTCCCAATAGCGAGCCGCGCTCCGCTTTATAGAAATTACAAGGCGCGTTAAAATCCTTCCGTCCGTAATTTACAAATTTATTTCCGAGGGAGAAGAAGATGTTCCCCTGTGAAACGAGTTGCTCGGTTGCCCGCGATCGATTGCGCTGGTCCACGCGCGATCGACAGCGGGGTCGCGACGCGGAAAAGACGCGGAAATATCCAGCGAATTGCCTGCGCATGTTTCCGCGACATCTGGAAGATTGCGACAGCCGCGACGAAATCGATTAATCCGGCAGCTTAATAAAGAAATTGGAGCGAAGCTTTGCATCAGCCTCGGCCGATTGCATAATCGTCCCCTGAAGCCGGTCTATGAGAGCCACTCGGTATTCAATTTCAACCAGTTGCAATTTGTCCGATGAAATCGCGCGGCGATCGCTCGCGCGGCCTGCATTCGCCGAAAAAGGTCACGGTTTTTCGCAAACCCTCCCACCCATCCCCGCCCCTTCCGCCGCCACCCTCCCCCCCTTCCCCCGTTCCTCCCTCGAGGACCGTCGCGCGGTTTCGACGTCGATTTCCACAAAAGAAACGGCGGGGCACGCGCGACTGATAGAGTATGATAGGCTGCATTCCATCGGTTGCAACATGTGTGTCATACGAGACGTGCCGTGATTTTCTATCGTTTCGATCGGATCGCCGCGCCGTGACTTATTTACGGCTCGCGGCGGCCCGCGCCCTCGGACACAACCCGTAAAGCGGAATTAATGGCCGCGTTTCAGCAGATTTTAACAGCTACGGCGTTATCCGGTCGATCGGCGATCGGTCTTTCCCTCTTCGGCCGGATAACAGCTTCATCGCCGGTCTCGGGACGATGAACGCCGCGCGGCTCGAACAAATCCGGAGTAGAATTCAACCGGGAGGAATCTTTTCCGACGACCGGCCACGATTCCTCCGAGCTTCCGTCGGTTCCATAATTTTATTCAGGAGAAATAGGGAATCAGGGGAAAGGTTGGCGCACAAACGTCTTCATAATACTCGTAATAGCGGAACGAAGGGGATAGCAAATCACCTGAGAAGATTTCAAAAAATAGAAAGCAATCTAGGATAACTGATTGACGACCAAGTTTTCAGATTCTCGCTTCCTGTTTATCAATTCAATAAGAAGGAGAATAGTAAAGTTCCGAGGATTTAATTAGGCTGTAGATTTAACGATTCCTTTACGGTAGCGTTTTCTCGCTGGCATCGGAGGCGAGACGAGAGAAGAAAAAAAAGAGTCCGGTATAATTGATTGGACGCGAGCGTTCAGCTGCCAGGCTCGCAGGACAAAAAATCGGTATACGTTGGCGCGGGACGGTAAATCCAGATGAATCCCGATACGAACAGATTATCCACTTAAGAAATGGAATCCAGCCGAGAATTATATCGAGCATCGACGTTCAGTGGTCGATAAACCGAACGATTTTTCCTCGGGTGTGCCACGCGGTAAGAGCCCCGGCCCGTAAAGTAATTGCACCGTCGACTGTCTATCTAATCGGCGTCGAAGCGCCGCGCCGCGCCGCGCCGCGCCGGGAAACTTAATTCGCATCGTCCAGAAGGCCATTAAAGCGACCAGGTGTGTGTATTTATCTGTACATCGTCGTTTCCCGAGCGACTAACACGCTTGTTAATAACTTTCCGTCCGATAAAGCCGTTTAACGGGGCCCGATAGCTCGGCTAAACGGGCTAAACGGACTAAACGGAGCCCGATTCGTGGTCCCGACAAGATTCGCGTGTTCTACCGGGACGATTACCAGGCAGCAGCTACCTAACGAGGGTGTCTTCTCGGAGATGTTTGGAGCGTTTTTTCGATCGGGATCGGGAGAATCGGCCGGCGCCGGACGTTTCGGGCGGAACGCCGGGGGCACCGAAAGCGGTCGACAATAAGGCGACGCGAATTAACACGCCTCTTTTATGCCCAACACATCCACGACAATGGCACGCGGAACGGTGAGAGCACACTGGCACGCACTCGGCACCCGGCACCCGACACCCGGCACTCGGCACCCAGCAGTCCAGCACCCACCTGCGCGAGGCACCGACGAGCGCGCGTGTCAACGAGTTTCGTACCGTTTCAACGAAAGAAGAACGGTGCTACGATCTTCGTTTTAGTATTCTCGGTCGCAACACGATTCGGTAAACGTTCCTTTTCCATTTAACGACTTTCTTTCTTTCGGTTTTCATACCACATACGCCGTATAGCAGTCCTATAAAATCGGTAGAAGGCTGGAAGCTGTGGCGAGCAGCTTCGCGCTAAAAATTTGATCGACTGTTATTACTCGGTCAGTTTTCATAGACCGTGGTGAAAGTTATCAAACGCAGTGATCTAGCGGTTTTCACTCCATTACTAAATTGTACGGCGGTTCGTTATCGCTTCGTCTCGCGGGGGCACGCGAAAGATTTTCTGCTATCGATTATGACCAAGGAATGGGAAAGCAGATTTATCGAATTCTACCTAGTAAGACAGAAACCCCGACCTCTAAAGCGAGCCGGCCGTGCTATCGAGCCGCCGCCAAGGACACCAATAACCAATCCCAACCGATCGATTTTTAAAGATCGCTCAATAACCCGTGTAATTCGCGTTCGATCGAGTCGCGATAACGCGGGAACGCGAAACGCGAAACGCGAAACGCGAGCCACCCACGCGATATACCAACCGGACTACCGAGTTCGCCAGAGAATATTATCAGATCATTAGAAAGGTCAGCTTCCTGCACGGAGGCTCGGTCTTTGAAAGTTTGATCGATATCTCGGGTAATTTTGACCCGCGAATGTAAAGATAGAGATCATCGAATAGTCATTCGGTATATAATCGCAAGGACAAAATTAAATACCAATTTTCTGTCGCGCAGTTATTGCTATGCAACAACTTTTCGCTCTGCTCGTCGAAATTCGAGCTTTTTAAATTGTTTTCAGGCTCGAGAAAATCAGTCCGCGAGCTGTTTGTTAGCGGAGGTTCGGAGGTCACCGACCCCAGAGCAACGATCTCGCGAGGAAAGCGTCGTAACTAGGTAACAATAGCTCGCGGAACGAAGTTAGACCGGGGCAGGAGATCCGCGATCGTGCTCCGCTCGCGAATAATTCGCTTACCATGGCGTCGCGGCGCGTCGCGTCGCGGTGCTGCTCTTGCTGCTGCTGCTGCTGGCTGCATCGTTCCACCCACGCGGACCCGTTTCTTCGTCGAGGATCACGGAAATCGGAAGCAGTTCCGCACGAACGACGCCAACCGCGTTTCTATCCCGGTGAATGAAGCCTGGCCACGCGGTCGCGTGCCCGCCACGCACGCCAATCGCTCGCCAACTGAACCAATCGGCCAAGCTCGCCTACCACCAGACCACCGATCTTGTTATCGTCCTCTTTTCCGATTTTTGGTTTCATCGTTACCCATTCTACGTATCTGGACCAAATTCCGCCCGAAACACGATCGAACTTCAGAGTTACAGCAACAGATGAAATATCGTATTTTATCGTTTGCTTCGAAGTTGCGTAACTCGGCGAGAGAAAATCGCCCGACCACCGATCGACGCTGACTTTACACAGGAAAGTTGTCCCCTCCTACAGGCACGGGCGCGCTTGATTGAGAAAATTCTGGCCACCCCACGCGCAACGTTGTTCCACGACATAGCAATGTTCTTCGTTTTCAATGAACTGGCTGAAAATGAAAGCGATGTTCTGAAAAATTTCTAGAGCTGTCCGAAAACGTAATTTCCACGCTCTCGAACGTCCAGCACCCAATTTCGATGCAATCGTTTTTGCCAGCAGTACAGCTACCGGAACACGGTCTTGACTTTGCATGATCCAGAAGTTCCTAAATCATCTCGCGACTTCGGAATCAGTGTCCGTCCACGGGTCGTCCATATTTCATAAAGTTTCTCCAGTTTTTCCCGGGAGAATTCCCGACGGGATTCTCTGTGAGCGTGTGTGCGAGCGCGCGCGCGCGCTCGTGCCCCGAGGCGCCTCGTGGGAATGAAGCCAAAGACGGGATAGAGTCGTAGAGCTGCCAGTTTTTCCCGATGAGCTTGCGGAGCGATCTATCCTCGCGCGGTCACGGGGCCCCGTGTATCCCGGTTCTTCCTGTCCCGTGTTTCTCGAGCGTGTGCGTGGCCAGCGGAGGAGCAGAAGAAAGAGAGAGAAAGAGAGAGAGAGAGGGAGAGAGAGAGAGAGACGCGTGCACACGGCCGACTTGGAAGCGCGAACGCGAGGGGACACGCGCTAACCTGGAACGCCTCGTGCATACGAGATCGCGGCCGTTTTCACGAACACGTCTCTTCCCTCTCGAACACGCGAGCGCAACTCGCACGAGAGAACTCCTCCAACTATTTGTAAACGACCCGCAAGCTCGCAGACGTCGTAAACTTGACCCGTTAACCGAGCTGGATGCGTCTCGTTCACCCTCGCCTTCCCCTGATTTCTGTGTCACCCAATGTATTTTGTCTGTCGCCTCTCGCTATTTCTGCCATCTTCCGACAAGAATTTCATCCAGCATTGTCTACGCTGGTGAGATTCTTCCGCTATCTTTGAACTTGCCGGAGATGAACTCCCGTTCCTTCCAATCTATGTGGAACAATTTCATAGACGCAAGAGTTTCGTAGAAATTCGTTTCGGTGACAACGCTAATACATGCATCGAATGAATAATAAAAAGCTTCTTTCAAAATCTCGTGGTTCGTGCTCAGAATCTCTGAACGGAAGCCTGATTTTGTAATAAATCGAGTCGGGAAAACTTTTTATTAGAATTCTGGCATAGAGTATAAGCAGAGCACGAACAAATCGACAACAGCTCTTTCAGCACTCGACGAAATAATCCATAAAACTCCGCATCTGCATAAAGGTGCACCGCGATGATTAGTGTCGCTTGTGCCAGGGGTCGAAGCCCTTGAGCGTCGGATTTCCATAAGCAATTATTCAAATCGGTTCTCCAGCCACGGAATTGGCAAATCATTAAGGAATACCAGATTCATCGAAGATCCTGCGATTGTTTTGCCGCGCGATAAAACATCTCGACGCTATCCGCGGCGAAGGCCCGGTGCCGGCGCGGCGCGGAAGAATCGTGTGTGCGTTCCCGTGTGTGCATCCGAGCCGATCTACACGCCGCTGCACGAGTCCACGGAGGAAACACGTTCGGAAAAACTGGCAGCTACTCGTCGTTCGCTTTACAACTCTATTCTGCCGGCCTCCGTTCCCTTTCTTCGTTTGTTTCAGCGCGGCACGTTTTTGCCCGGCCGACGCGAACCGGGAATACCAATTTACCAGTGCGCATGCGCGCCGCGAACCCTCGCCAATAACAACTTCTCAAAAATGTCAGAATTCATCCTTTCCCTCGATTCCCCGGCTCAAACATTTTTAATCGAGCAGCCTAACGCTAAGAAGCAAACGCGCTTGAAATCCTCGGAGGGTAATGTCCATTGTGTTCTCGGTAAAATGTTCAGTCCTACGATTTTTTACATCTCGATAAAATATTATCGGACCGTTGCGAAATGAATTTGTATTACACTGCAACGACGATTGAATTTATATTCCGCCTCGTTCCGTTTCCTAGCCCGGGACTAACTGATTTAAATAAAACGGATTTTCGAGGTCGAGGGTCGAACGGCGAGGGTAGGGTAAGTTCGAATAGGAAGATGGCGTAGACAAAGGCGCGGCGCTCGCTAAAAATTGATTCGTGCAGCTGCGTTTCTTCCCGCGCGGTGCCTGCGGATCGCTCGTTCTACCTGGCCAAATAAAAGAGCAGGAATTTTTTTACGGGTGCAAACGAAAACCCCTCGATTTCTTTCTCGATGGTCGCCGATATCCGCCGCTAACGAGGTCGTCCCAATTAATTCCCGAGCCGTCGCCAAGGTGGTCGATCGATAATCGGGACAGTCGACACGCCGGGCGAAGACGAATCCGACGAAAAAAGGATAGAAAAAGGCCGGGCCGAGGAGAGAAAATGGTCTCGCGAGCGGCGAGGCGAGGCGAGGCGAGGCGAGGCCGGTGTCGGGGTCGGGGTCGGGAGGGGCCAGAGACGGACACACAACCGAAAGAAAAACGAGAATAGGAGAAAGACTACGGAGGGGACCCCGGAGCTAGTCTTCCTCGCTTATGTAATTATAGCGGTATCTCGTCGACGATAGACGATAGACGATACCGGTCGCCGTTTATTTTACCCGGCGATTAGCAAATTACCGCAATAAACGCGCTTTTAATTGTCAACTGCCCACGGGTTGTTGCGCGCGCTCGGCCGGCCACGAGAGATCCATTCGCGACAACTACGCTACATAGTGGTCGGGTTTATCTTCCGGCCGTTAATCGTAGAAACCTCGGCTCCGTTGACTCGGTAACCTCTTTTTCCGGGAAGACGCGACCGTTCGGCCGGTGATTTCAACGCCCGATCGCGCCGATCGTCGAGCAGGAAGCATGGCGCGCGGTGTATTTTTAGCTCCCGCGCCGCGGGATTTTTCAATCGAACCTGTCGCCTTTTTGCATGCCACGCTAATTGTTCCACTTTATTCGGAACCGTGGACAACTTTGTTGCCGCAAACTGGATCCGTGGTCTGGATCCAGGTAATCGCGGCATTAATTTATTCAAGATCGTTCCGCCACGGTTCGCATCTTCCTTATGGCATGTAGAAGATCGGAGGAGGATACATTTTTGCGTTGTGTTGGTGCTTTTGTGGCGGCCTCGTTTTTTCATTGAAAAACGTGTACAGTTTTCGAGCAATTTCCGTCTGCCGCGACTAGACTCGAACGGTTTTGCCCGAGGATAATTTCAAGCGAACATGGAAACAGTCTTCGAAATTAAGGGCTAAAGTGCTCGTCGTTATAGAAATTTGGAAATTGTATTTTTTTGTGGTAAATATTTTTATGCCAGCAGTTGGAAACATTTTTTACGGAGATAATAATCGATCTATATAACGACAGAAAAATTGATTCGTGCCGTCGTGCCGAGCCACGCCGAGCCACGCCGAGCCTTGCCGAGCAGCGCCGAAAGGGAGCAAGACCGCCACGCTGAGTATGCAAAGTAGCCGCGGGATACGGGATGATAAATCACTAAGAAAATCGCTGCCGAGGCCGGGGTAGAGGTTGGTGTCGATGACACCCGCCATTGGAACCCCGTCCGATCTAGAATGGGGCACGCATATGCCCCAAAAAATGAGCATCCTAGTGAAGGGCAGCTTAGCCAGGGAACCACCCCTTCCGTGAACACGCGTCGAAAAGTGCGTCGACATGCAAATTCTTGGCCAACAATGAGCTCCCTTCTCATTCACAAGGTGGGGGTTGCTACCCCTTACTCGCACGACCGATGTCCGTCCAGAGTGGGACAGTTTCAACCTTTTATTCCCGTCCTCCCCAACAGTTCGACCATTCTATTCTGTTATTAATTCAATTTTTCAAGACTTCGCGATCAGGAGGTTGTCCTTGCTTGCCAATAAATTCCCAATTATTGCCGATAAATATCTCACTTGAAAAGTTCTTCCTTCGTCAAATAATTTCATATAATAAACCCCAATTGAGCCACGTTCTGACTCGACTCGTACATCAAAGGCTGCTAAACTAGAAAAACGATTTAAATATAAAGAAGCCTCCGATAAAATCGAAGCAGCTAAAATCGAAAAGCAACGAGTTCTCTGCGGTCGACGATTTATGAAAGGCAACGCCTTTTCGCCCGGTGTCGCGAAAATTTGCAATTCGCGTGGAAGGGCATCGGAAAGGCGAGAAACCCGGGGTTGACAAAGGGGTTGACGTGGATTTTCAATCGGCAATCAATGAAGCGGGTCCGCGGGATTAAAGGTCCAATGAGAGAGAGATAGATCTAGATTCGCGGTACTGGCTGAGCCAATCGGATCTGGTTCAAGGAACCCACGGGGACCCGGTTGCCGGTTATTTGCAATGCAAAACAGGCGAGAGGGAACCGTGTGCGTCGCAGTATATATGCATGTACTATGTAGCTAGTAGCTACCGGCGCGGCGCGGCACCGAAGAGTCCGCGCGCACGCCATACGTCCTCTTCCTTTCGAAACCGTCCTCCTCCTCCACCTCCTCCTCCTCCTCCTCTTTGTCGCGCCACGACACATGGCTACGTTTCGATTATTTAGATATGCAGATGATCCCCGCGGAAAGACCGACCGGGACACGGAATATAACCGAGATCGCACGGGAGTCGGCCCGAGATAACCCATTGGCCGAGGGAAATGGAAAATACATACTCTCTCGCACGCCTCCCTAAGCGCCGTGGTCTCGCTCGCGATGCGATGCACAACTCGCACGAGTTGCGTGCGCACGGAAGGGCCCTGGGACCATTTATACCCGTAGATACGAAGCCGAGCGGAGCCGAGCGGAGCCGCGCCGCGCCGCGCCGCTCCGGTGAAATATGTAACAGCCCGGCCAGGGAAATGGGAAATCCGTTTTTTCCTTTTGCGAACGGCCGCCACTGATTAACGCCTCGCTCCACGACCGCTAGAACCGCCGCTCCGACGATCATTATCCGCAGGAAACTTATTAATGGACTTCCTAATCCGTGATTGCGCCTGTCCGAGTTGACTCGCTCTTGCTTCGCTCGCTGCTCGCGTTCGACGCGGAATACTCTGTCAGAATCCTGATAGAACGTCCGCTTCTGATATACTCGACCTTGCGCCGCGCTGACATTCTTGCGATCATTTTTATACGACGCTGCGTCGGGTCATGGTATACGTATACCTATTGCGACAAGATATCACATTTTATACCAGTGATTTTCTTCCATTTCTTTCGCGAATGCATATTTACGGCTGCAACCTTCTCAAATGAAATCGCGGACGCTGCTGCCCGATGAAAGAGCTCGTTGTCTATTGTCTAGGCGTTTGCTCCAATTTATTCCAGCCTACTCGATGGCACCGCGATTAATCAGCCGAAAGTCCTACGAAAATACGCATCGAGAAACGCAGCCGTCGGGGCCGCGCGTATTTTTTTCCACGGCTAGCAAACACAGAAGGCAAAGTAACAATGGAGCCGGAAGAAAGCGGAGCACATGGCGCGGACGAGAGAGGTCCACAATTCATCTTGCAAAGCAATGCAAAGCAGATACCACTTAGCGTGCTCGTCCCACGGAAGCGGTTCATTGATCACCGAACGAAACGCTGCTGCTGCTGCTGCTGCTGCTGCTACCGCTGGCTGCGCACACACAACCGATCGTGTGCCGATCGCGAAACCTCGGTACCCTTATTTCCATCGATCGCCTCGCCTCGCCTCGCCTCGCCTCGCCTCGCCGCGGCGCCTATTTAAACTGGCTCGTTTTCGAATGGCAAAAGTCACCCCGGCACATGCTCGTAATCGGCACATGCGCCAATTGGCAGCTGCCATTTCGGTAATGAATCGGCAACCCGAGATGTCCTTCGCTGATTTATCGGCTGATTAGCATACGGCGCGATACTACGTGGGGTTCGACGCCAGAACACGCATCGACGCGTGTAAGCGTTGCCTCGCGTCGCTTCGGTTCGGTTCGGTTCGGGACAGTCGAAACGGAACCGGATGTCGGGCTTTATTTGCGCTTTTCCACGCATCATTCGTTTCTTTCTTCACGTCCTTCACTTCTACACGAGCTGAACATTCTCTACGCTATAAATATATTTTCCTACCGTCTCTGGAAAGTTTGAATATAATTCAATTATTTAATGGAAAAAGGTTTCCATCCTCTCTGTTGAAGTGAAAATATTCTGTAGAAAGCTCTCGACTAAGAATTCTGTCGAGCTAGAATTTTAAGGGAAGGTTTGCAAGGTGTGCCAAAGATAATTGTGGAATAAGAAGCAGATGTCGCGATGCATAATTTCGGAAAAATCGGAACACGCGAGTGAGATTGAGCGGGCGCAGCGGGCCAGTCGGTATCGGGCGCGAACTCGATAATTTGCGAGCTCCCGGCCGGTGGATCGCGGCAGCCGCCTAATTACAACGCTTAAAGAGACATTTATCCGCGATCTCCGGATGAGGTCCAAAATCTGTAGGCAGCTCGCGGCGCGTCAAACACGTCCAATCGATTTATCTCGCGAGGCGCGAACACCGCAGCCGTGTTCCCGTTAAGCAACGATTTATCAAGCCGGGCCGCGTTAATGTATTCGTAAAAACGGGCGCAGCAGCAGCTGCCGCTGCTGTTGCTGCTGTTGCTGCTGCTGCTGCTGGTGCTGCTGGTGCTCCAACGTGTCTTATACAATGAACCGACGTGCACGAAACCAACACACGGAAACACGGGAAGGGTGGCGATGATTTTTCGCGAGCGCGGTGCCAAACGAAAAGAAAGAAAACCGAAAGCTGCAAACGAGCAGCGCAACCGGCCGAAAGAGGAAGAGACGAGCCGTGAAAAAAGGAACCCGCTAACGAGCCAGGAATTAAATTCTTATAGTGTATGAAAAGAAAAAAAAGGGGGCAATTTCACGGGTTCGTATATTCGATTATCCGCCGCCAACCGCCGACGGAAATATATAACGTATCCGAGCGTAATCTTCTTTCGGAGAAACTACGTCAAAACATGCTCTCGAGGCATCGAGGCCGAAACATTCTGTCGGAGGATGAAAGTGCTGCCGGCGATTCTACACTTAGTATAGTAGTACTTTTTAATTGAATCTCGTCGTCGATGAAAGACCTGCGTTCACCGATGAAAGCAATCTTAGAAACAGAAAATTACGAGCGAAGGTACGCGGTTGAATTTATAAATAGAGAAGCGCGAGGATGAAACGAAGCAGGCAAATAAAGTCCACTGTTCGGAGAAAGAAGAGGAGCAACTGGTGGACAATGGAGGAGAAGAACCAAGTCGAAAGAAATGGCTGGATAATCTTTGGATTCCCAGAATGAGGCGAGAGAAATAAAAATAAAGGGACTAGAATTTGGAAGGCTAGAAATTGAAAGGATGACGGGGCCAGCGAACATTCCGTGCCGTTATCAATCCTGATACCGGAACAGCGACACCGGAACCTGGGTCTCAGTCGTCCAGATTGAACGATACCACGGGAAGAATTCCGTTATCGAGAGCTGGCCCCGCAGATACCGGGGGACCGGTGACTCGAATTCGACTCACGGGGAATTGAAATACGAGCGCCTGGCCTTGTCGCCATCGCGAACAGTACCGGGAGAGGATTTTATACTGACCGAGCGAGTTTACATCGCTCGGTGGATGTGTAAGCTGGGGTTCTGTTCTGTTCTGTTCTGTGTGGGCAACCGCCTCCTGCATTGTACCTGCCCGAGAACAGGCCGCGTGAAATGTCGCGCCGCAGGTAGACACCCGGCTGACTTATGATCCGTCTGGGTTATTAACAGGTCCGATTCTGCGCTCCAGACGCCCGCTGAATTTCTCTACATTTTATTTTTCTGACTGGCCGCCGAGGATACGCCGAGGATACTCCACCGTGGATCCTCCGCCGTTTCAATTCTGGGACCGTGTGCGCTCGTTCCCGGGCAAGCGGGGATATCGCTAGCTTTCTTTTTGAAATTCTTTTAAATCGCGTGGGACCAGTTCTGTCATGGACCCGTCAGGGCCGCGCTGCAATAAATCTGCACTTTGACAGTCATCTTAATAGGCTCAAAGTGATCTATCTTTCTGCATTTCTTTCCACCTTTCAACCGTTTCAAATCATTCATAATATATTTTTAGCCTTTATTTTATTAAATAAATCGCTCGAGTCTAACTTTTCCATTCGATGATTACTTAAATGGAGAATTTTCGTAACGCGTTTCGGATATTTCGTGCACGCCTAAATAATTTATTTTCTATTTAGTGGACGTTGTGGAGATCTCGTCGAGAAGACTCCTGTGATCGAGGTGGAAGAATGTGTCACTGTGGATCAATAGGACAAGCCGAGTTCCCTGAAACAGGTGAAGCAATCGGTGCCTATAGAAATAGAAACTGACCCGTCCAGTGACCCGCTGGTTACAGCCGGTGCAGCCGCAAAAGCTAACAACGTCGATATTGTTGCGGCCAGGTGCTTTTGTCGGCCTGGGACCGTTTCATCATTATACCTGGCCGCAGGATTGTTGCGTGGCCTCCTCGGTAGGTAAAACGCCTTATTGGAGTCTCACCCTTAGAATCACCCTGCAATTATGCACGATAATTGTCTTCACAAAAGAGCACGATCCTTCTTTCCTACCTTTACTCGCGTCTCCTCTCCTACCATTCATAGAACTCTGCTTCCAGTGCAGCAACTGGACTGCAGATTTTTATGCATTTCTGGTAACAAATGAACGCGCAAGAACAACGCGGTTTAAGTCAGATGTAAAGTGTTTGTTCGACGGACGATGAGTTTAAAATGATCCGAGCTAGAAAAATGTCGCGAGAGTTTTCGCAGTCCCGAAATAAATTGCAAAAGGTCGAGAAGGAAGAGGCGCGAAATCGGCGCGAAGACGGCACCGAGAAAAATAACGAAGGAGAGAGAGAGGGGGACCGGGCAGAGAGCGTGCAATTGCAGAAATCCGAACCGCATCGGAGCGTACGGTTGCTCGCCCACGCCGCATGCTCGCGTTATCTGGGCCTCCGGGGCCCGACAGAAAAGGGGTCCGGCACTCGGCGCTCGGCGCTCGGCGCTCGGCGCTCGGCGCTCGGCGCTCGGTGCTCGGCCGAGCCGGGAGACGCGCGGCAAAGGGCGTAAAGAAGGGAAGCCCGCGGTGCGAGTTTCCAGGGATCGCCGGGACCAAGTCCTCCATCCAGGACGAATGGCGAGAGGAGGAACCCTCTCCTGCCCCGAGGCGGACAATCCGCATCGTCGTCGTCGTCGTCGTCGTCGTCGACGTCGTCGTGGCGATATCGCTCGAACGATATCAACGTTGCGCGAGCACCGGCTATATCAATATTATGCTTAGTCGTTTCTCCGTAAAACGTGCCCCACCAGCTCGAAACTGTTGCGTCTGCAGCCGCCTGCGTCTGGATACCGGAGAGGAGAACGGCCGAGAAGGTACCGGGCCCCGGTCATCTTTGGGAAATTAATCGCTCGACGCTGCGCTATCGGCCGCGAACCGGATGCGACTCGATCATTTTAACGCCTCGCAGTCGCGATCGACGCTCGAGTTCCCCGCCCCGGGATCGATCCATCTGTCCTTTCATCTCACAAAGTGGAACATTCTGCGGAGATGCAGTATTTTTAAACCGCTTGCGTTTTCGCCCACAAAAGGTAGACGTTTGATTTCGAATCGTGATTCGGTTAATACTTGGACAACCAAATTGTCGTTCCGAAGGGTTGAAAGTAGACAATTAAAAGTCGATTCTGACGCTAATGGTTTGCTGCGACCGTTCATCATCGATCATCGATCTAGATTTCTTGTAGAAAACTGGAAGAGCCTGACAAGCAAAAGACATTTGTCAGCACCTTTGTACTCCTTTTTCCGAATCGATTGCTATTGTGTACTCCGGGCCCGGAGAAGCGATTCGTCGCAATGAAATTGCATAACCGCAGCCTGGAAGGTCCCCGGTGCCATTAAACACGTATTTATCGAGTTTCCCGGCATCCGGAAAGGGTCACCCGTGAAAATCTCCGGCCTCCCGCCCCAGACTACCAAAAGGTAGCTCCCATTCATTGAAATCGACCCGCTGCGAATCCGAAAAATCGTGCGCACTAGCTGGTCAACATTCTATTGGAGAAATCGGATCGAAAAGCTAGCTAGCTCGGTGTCTCGACCGTTTCGTCGGCACGACTTCGACTTTTGTCGGTTCCTCGACCGTCTGCCAAGGAAATCGAGGAACGATCGAACAATGCTAAATTGCGTGACTCGTCACGTCCGCTCAGCTGCTCGCCGCAGAAAACATGTTTGGCCAAAAGATTTCTAGCTTTCCCGAGACTCTGCCAGCTTCCTGTCGCAATTTCTACCGTCTTCCGTTGCATTACTCGTTTTCGGTGTTCGCCGAGAATTTATAGGAAAATCACAAGTGGCCGAATTCGAACGCGGTGAGGCAACGATCGAATGACTCGCGGATCCGCGGAACCGATCGCAATTTAAATTCGAAAGTCCCGTGTGCCTGCTCCCGGAACTCCCGCCCGGCAAATGTCATTTCGCGTCGATCGCGAGCATCGATATAGACGGGGTGTGGCGGTAACGATGCTTCGACGGATGAGGCGACTCTTTGTTCGGGCACGCCGAGGAAAGTTTTTCTCACCGGCCGGAGACGATTTCTTTCCGACCGGAGACAAGATCGCTCGCAAACACGAGCAACGTCCCCTTTAATACGAATATTAAGAAACGCGCGACGATTCCAACGCGGCGAAACTATGAGCGGAATCGTTTATAAAATGCTGAAGAAACGCGTCGTACGAGCCGACTGTTTGGGTCCTCCTCCCCTTGAAAGTCGTGTGGGCCAGGCGGGCCCCGAGTTTCCTTGTTTCCGCGCGCGGACGTGTTCCAAATGTAGAATTCCTCGCGCGGAGGGCGTGGCGGGCCCGGAATACGGTTCGTTGTTATTCCGAAATGACGAATCATAATGTATAATGCCCGGGCCTTTTTCTCTCGCGGCGGTGTTGGTGCACGTAGGTGCACCTGTCCGTGAAAGCGCCTTTGCTAGTAAACTGATATGCTGCCCCCTCCCCGCCGCGTCGCTCCGCGCCGGGCCCATTGCTCGCTCGCTCGCTCGCTCGCTCGCCTCGCCTCGCCTCGCCTCGCCTCGCCATGCTCTTCTATTTCTATCCTGCTCGTTGCACTCGGTCCGGCCGATATATTCGTCCGTCTTTCTTTCTTTCTTTCTTCCCTCTCTCGGGCCGGTGTTCTCTCTGGCCTTTCCTCCTTCTTTTCTGCAGCCCCCGGTTTGGGGCCCTGTAACGGGGCCCCGGCCAGCTAGTACTTACACGGCTTATTCAAATGAACCCAGGATTGCTCGATGTATCTCGGGACTAACTGGATTCTCAAAATTAAAAAAGGAGAGTAGGGGGCACCCGTGGAGTGGGAGTCAAAGCTCTGGGGAAGGGGGGCAAACGGGAGGAGAAGCCGAAGAAGGAGAAGAAGAGGAGGAGGAGGAGGAGTGGAACGAGCCGCCGAAACGAAGCGGTTCGAGGAATGCTTTTGCTTCTTTTCTATCACCGGCAGCTACGAGATCCTTTCTCGCTCCTCTTCTTCTTTCTTGACCTCCTCTCTTCTCCTGCTCGTCTTCTTCCTCGGTCTACGGCCTACGGTCTTATCGTTTCGTTTCTGTTAACGTTCGCCTCGTCATCGTGCCCTTCGGCCCTCCGTCGTTTAGTAATCGGTCTTTCTTCTTGCTCCAGAAGACTCCTGTGTACTCCGTGTATCGTTCAGGGGTTAGAGGGGTAGCAAACACGTCGAGGGATCCATCGCGGTTTTCGCAGAAATATCGCCTCGATTGGCAACTCTCGAAGCAACTTTTTATAGCAATTCTCTCGAGTTGTCTCGATCGAACGATGGAAGCAGGCTCTTCGTATCCGTTGCAATCGACGCAGAGAATTGCGCGCAACCTCTATCGATATCCTAAAAATGGTTCGTCTCGTGAGCCGTCCAAGATCGATGACTTCGGACAGCAACACCCCCCTCCGTGAGATTAATTACCGCGATAAAGCATTGTGCGGATATTTCAGCGTTTTATATCGGAATAATCGACAGCCAGCGCCGAGATCGACAGGTTGTTCCGTCGACAACCGAGAGGAGCCGCGGCGGGGTGAATCGGAACGAGTGAAACCGAGCCATTAACGACACATTGGGCTCACATTGTGCCCGGGGACCAGGAAAGCGGGCAACACCGAGGAAACGCTAATGGCGGCCCCGGTTAATGACAGTCGAGAGCCGACTCCCGTGACGATCCCCTTCGGATCGGTTCAATTAACCGATCGGAGAATAATCGACGACCATGAAATCGGATTTCACGTGAGGTCGGCCGTGTACGCGAGGGCATCCTGAAAAAGGATCGGGATGATTGCGTTAAGTGTTTTCGTCCACGTGCACGCCATTTCGATCCCGATGAAACTGGAGCGGAGAGACGGCCTCGTTAACGCCGGCAAATTTTGTGCAACAAATGTAAAACCTCCTCGCTGAATGCGCGGAGAAAACTGCAAAGTGGCTAAAACGTCTGCGGCCATCCGGTGCTTCGCTTCGATTAACCACCGCATAATACGTATAATCGCGGCTTTCTTTTCGCGGATGCAGCAATTACGAAATAAAATCACCACGATCCATGGAGAAAATTGTTGCGAAAACTTAAAGAGAATTTGAAAAAATTCAAGGAGAAATTTCTTTAAAACATAAAAATGAGTCGACGTGTTTCCCGAACGAATATCTGGTGGAAGAATTGTCCGAGCAATCGATTAAAAATTATGCAGCTCGTAATTCGCATCGAGGAGGCGGCTGCCTTTTCGAGAAGCCTAAACTTGTACCTAGAAGCGTAACGACGCCTTCAGCCACAGGCTCCACGTGACTTTATCAATCGGCCGACTCCAAAAATAAAGTTTATCGAGGGAAAACGGTTTCCCCCGTTGTGGAACGGCTATTTAGATCCTTTCAGCTCGGCTTGTTGTTCCACGTCGCCAGCCTACGGCTCCCCGACATCTTGGATTTCGGTCGGGACGTCAGGCTGACTGAGTAAACGTCCCTCAACGTCGATCTCGCGGTCGCGTCGGGACGCTTCCTGCCTCCGTCACGGCTTCGAAGACAGCTCAAATAAACAGTCAGTCACAGAGTCGAGGCTCGAAATCCTGGTACACAGCCGAGAAAAACCTCTATTTAACGTCATCATCCTCGATCGAGTGTCGTTAACCGATCACCCACGCTGTCGCCCGCCAACAATCGTTTCTTCCTTAAACACCTTACTCTAATACTGGCCTAAATTACAAATAGCGTTACCAGAAAATTTTCCTCCAACTAATTACGAGACACCGAAGCTATCTAGTTGTCTAATTAAGTTCTTCTCTAAATAATACGAATAAAATTAAAATAGTAATTTCTACCACGTTGCATTCGCATATGAAATCTGGAGAAACGAGAGCGGAACTGTTCGAAAAATGGCGGCCATGTTCGATCCGCGATCGAGCGTCCTCCGGATGGGTAGCGCGAGATCCGAGCCGAGAATCGTCATCCCCGCGGTTCGTTAACCATCGTCGTCGTCGTCGTCGTCGTCGTCGGAAGAGGAGCGTGTAGAGGGGTGCCGCCGACGACGACGGGAAGCTAATGAAAGCTCAGAAAATGATCGTTTAACAGCGATTCCCTGGCGCAATAAAGCGGCGGGCATGGCATTCGTTCATTTACGAAGCGATACAAGACACCGAGGCGCGTTTAAATTCGAAGAGCGCATTCGAACAGAACCGCGATCGACAGCGAGCAAAACGAGCAGGAATAAGAATAAGAAGAACTATCGGGCCGGAGAGAGCAACAGTCTGAGACGATGGAGCGGCGGAGGAGGAGGAGGCGCGCGGAGACGTAGAAGAAGAGGGCGAAGAACGTGCAACGTAGTACGAACGAACGAACGAACGAACGAAGCAGAGTACAAAGGATAGAAATCGAGGAGAGGAGAGGAGAGAGAAGAGAAGAGAAGAGCAACGAGCGGTGCGAACTCGGGTGGAAAAGGAGCCACCCGCGGCTGAAGAAAAGGACGAAAGAAAATCGAGGGGAACAACGACAACGACGACGATGGGAAGAGAGAAGAGAGGAGAGAGAGAGAGAGAGAGAGAAGGGGAGGGAGAAGAAGAGGTGCCTCCGGAGTCTCTCTCCCGAGGGTCGGGGACGGGGGACGCGGCGGAGGAAGAAAATGAGCGAGACCGTGAGCGATAACGCAGAGAAAGAGAATGAGGGCTGTGAGGGAGAGAGTGTTTGCTCGCGTTCGAGGGCTGTAGACGGGAGCGAGAGGAAGGTCGAGAGCGAGAACGAGAATGAGAGAAAGAGAGAGAGGGAGAGAGAGAGTGAGTGAGCAGGACGGCAAGAAGAGAGACGGAACTGGTCGCATTCCGCGGGACAAGAGCCGTGTGGAAGAGACGGAGGGAACGGGACAAAAGAGGATCACGCGGGTGATTACAACATTAATAAACAAATGAGCCTCGAGGCGGGAGAATTTGCCATCCAATCGGGTTCCGGAGGCGGACACGAGGCGGAGCCACCTCCGACCAACCTCGAGGGTCTGCCGAGGACAAGCTCTCCCTCTCTCTGGCCTCTCTCTGGCCTCTCTCTCCTGCTCTCTCGAGGAACGATCGCGGTGGCTCTCCTTCTTCAGCGATCCCGGCCGCCTCACTCGCTATCGCCGGAGACTATAGCCGCACTTTTACGCGGAACACCGAGATACCGCCGCGCCGCGCCGCGCCGCACCGCACCGCGCCGCGCCGGCAACACGCGACGACCACGTTTGTCCGATCAGCCCGAACGCGTCTGCCACCCTTTTCACCTTTCTTCCACGTCCATGCCTTCATCTTTCACCATTTTCCTGGTTCCATCCGGCTATTTATTCGTTTTCGAAGATCCTTGCCGATCGAGGTAAACTTTAGGAGAATCTCCTGAACAACTAGGGTGGTTTTCCGTTTTTGGAGTTGGCGAGGGAATGTTCGACGACATCTCGAGCCATTCGTCACTGCTCTCTTCCTAGTTCAGGCATTCCCGATGATTTTAGAAATATTTTTCAGTGGCTGATGCCTCGTGACAGGCAAAGTCGTAGGGGTTGCTACAATTCTGGCTAGCTCTGCTTAAGTACAAAATTGTTTCATGTTTTTTCAACTGAATGGCCGATCGAATGAATCAATAGTCTCTTTCCTCGATTCGCACAATTGTTCCGAAAAGATTGACTCATTCTCAGGCGGACGAATAAAAATGCAGGGGGCATACGGAGATCGGTTTCGCAGACTGAATCATTTCGACCGACGAAATGTCTTTGGCTGCCAAGATAGTGCACGGCATATTAATGGGAATGTTAATGGAAAGAGGGATAATCGAGGACGATAATTGAGCTACCGATCGAGCTACGGATCGATCGAAGAAACGGACCGATCCTACGTGGCAGGCACGGCCGACGTTCTTGTGGATATGATACGCGCCGACAGGGACCTTCGCTTGCTACTCGCATGTAGGTTAAACGTTCGAAATTAATCAGTCGTGGACATTCTGCTCACGACAATGACGGCGCGGCGTCGACACGCGCTAACGTGTGTCGATGCATTCTAGGAACCTGCCGTGGGCGGACGCGAAATCAGGGAAGAACCTTCATTCACGATCCTCGCGAAAACGTGGAATTCTCGACGGTCGTCGTTTCTTGGAAACAAACTTTGCGAAACCTAGCGTATACTGTTATAAAAATTGAAATGTCTAAATAAGCTTGGTCTTGTCACCGTTGGCTACCATAGGCTATGGTGGTTGAAGAAGAAGGCAGTGGGAATCGAGGTTTTCGCCAGGTTTTACGGTGCCGTCGCGTGGTCGTTGCCATCGTCGTCGTCGCCGTCGTCGTCGCCGTCGCCGTCGTCGTCGCCGTCGCCGTCGCCGTCGGTGCGAAAGTAGATCCAGGGTTCGGTGGGGCGGCGAGGAGAGGGTGCCGGAGCGCTCCGTATCCCGTGAGAGTATCGATCGTAAATCATAATCGTGGCCGGGTCCTGGTCCGGGTCCGGGTCCGGGTCCGGGACCGAGGGAATCGCGAGGGAGGACAAACGACGTGAGAAAGGAAGCGAAATAGCGAGCGGTTCGTGGATAACGAGCGTTATAGGGAGCCCGAAGGGCACGCACGTAGGGTTAGGTCTTGCCGGGCTGAAATGGAGGTCGAGGCTCGCCTCGTGGCTGCCTCTCCTTAATCTTTCAAGGAATTAGGCTGCCCGGGGCCGCGCCCTTTCCTGCATTCGACGAGTTCCAGGCTCGTTGCCGCGCTCTCGGCTCACGAGCATCCTTCGACCGACCGGAAGCTGGCCATTACCCGGACACTTAATAGTCCGTGAAAACAATAGAATTACCCGGAGGCACCGCGAATCGAATAAAAATCGAGCCGCGCGCGTCCCGCCAGCACGATAAAAGGAGGAAATTGAAGCCGGTCTCTAATCGTTCTGGAAATCTATCGTGGAACCGAGACGTTCCGGAAAATTGCCGTCCCAACCCTAGCTGGCCGACCGTTTGTCGCCCGTTGCACCGTTCCACCGTTCCACCGACGCGTTTCCAAGCTTCGAAAGGGACCCGGCTCACGGCACATGGCACGCACCATTGCTCGTCGCGTTGCGTGCAACCACACGTGACCGGAGCCTCGGACCCGTTCCGGTGTACCGCTCTTTCGAGAGAGTTTGATTGAATAGTCGCGGCCCGATGATGGAGCGTTGTCTTGCCGGCCGGGCACTCGACAGCGGGAACCCTGGCGGAATGAGAAATGGCCAAACTTAGGCCAACTTCGCTCGGTAGTGCGCCAACGTCTCCTGGAACGGAGCCGATCGAACCGGGAACAGACCGTTCCCTCGATCGTTCCGTCGAGTTTTCGCGAGAATCGCGCTCTCGGTACGCCATGCGAGAGACTATTCGCGATTACGATTTCAGGCTGCGCCTGCTTCTGCCGAGCTTTTTAAACCGGGTGTAACAAGCTCCAAATTTTAGCAACAGCTCGTGCGATTTCTACCTTTTCGTACGCGTAGAGGCTGCAAGTGCTTCGAAAGTATAATAGCATCGGGGTGGAATTTCCTGGCAACTGGAGCGTCTGACTGGAGAAGGCAGGATCTACTTACTCCCGAAGCGCATCTCATTCTTTCGACGGATGCGGACAACGCGAGCTAGAGATCTAGGAAACAGATTTGAAAGTCGACAACAGAGCATCCGGATGCAGGGGAGATGAAATGTTTTCCATAAAACATGTTCGGAGCCATCAAGGTGGCAATTCCCGAGAATCGACAAGTCAGAATCGGCCGGATTCTGACACGACCGTGGTCCGAGGAGCTCGGATCCCCGAAAAAGGAGCACCACGGCAGCAGACTCGATTCTTATTCATCGATTACGCGGTGGCAGAGTCAGAAGGTCCAGGTTGACGCGTCCCCTTCGTCCTTAGGAGGAAGGGTCCCGGGGCCAGAATTCCGGTAGTGATAAAACTTGCGAACCGTCTTCCTAATTCGAGACGTGGAAGCGCTCCCCGTGTGTCCTTTTAGCATAATCCTCGGCCGGACAAGGGACCCACGGTGAGTAGGAACACAGAGAGGAGTCAGCCACGAAGGACACACACGCGGGGAACGCGACACACCGGGGATCGGTCTCGTGTCCACGGTCAATCCCATGCGTCTATGTGTCCATCTATATGTGGTGAGCCCCGCGCCGGCAGCCCCGGCGCATCAGCAACAGCACCGAGCCACCAGCAGAAGCAGAAGCAGGAGCCAGAAGCAGCGGCCAGGCACCGGCACCAGCACCAGCACCAGCATCAGCACCAGCACCACCAGCCACCAGCGGGAGCAGCAACGTTGGCCATCGCGTTGTCTGATCATCCTCGCCCTAATGAAGGCTGGTTTATCTGAAGGCTTTCGATTCCCAGTAGAACCCATACCACACGTATGCAGTGGTGGTGGTGGACACCTTCGCGGTGGTGCTAGCCACTAGCTCGTACATCCGCGCGCAAAAGTCTGCTCCGAACCGAACGCGCTAACTTCGAGGCTCCGACAATTGGCACAGAGCTGCTGTTAAAATACGGAAGCTGGCTACACAGCTCCAATCGTTCCCCAGATCTCGCTTCCAAATTCTCTCGATCCCTTAGTCGCTGTGGCTCGAATTATTCCCAAGTACCTGCTTCAAGACTACAGGTCGATTAGCAAAGCAAGGAGTTATCGAGAAAAATTATTAACCTCTGGTTGGAGGTGGCGTAATCGTTAAAAGGCTTGATTGTAGGCGTCCGGTAGCCAAGGATGACGAACATTGTTCCTTTGTTGTTCTTTTGCTATCGGCGCGCAAGCATGGACGTTGCGTATCTTCGCGCGAGTACCTGTTTCCATACTTTCACTCGCTCCGATCGTATCGCGAATATTTGGGAGCATTCGCTGGTTGCACGCCAACTCGCAGGCTGCCGTAGACGTCCGCCGAGAAAGATAGACGCGCAGCGTCGTGCCTATCGTTTATGATGAAGCGTTTTCTCGAGTCGATGACTATAGACACCGGGGGGTAGCTGGTGCCCGCAGAAAGGAAAATGATCCCGGACCCCCTGGTACTCCAGAATATCCTTGAAAACAGGCCCCGCTGTCTCCCGAACAAAGAGACGACTGCGAAGACAGTTTAGATTTTCCTCGTCCTCGATTTCCAAGTCCGTCGATGGCAAAAGGGATTAGAGGGTTATTGGAGGATCCGGCGACGGTCCGGGACGTTCGCCGGGATTTTTGTCGGAGGCTGTACGCGGCTGAGGCCACCCAAAGCTGGAGAGGACTCGAGGTGGGTGCTCCCTGGAAGGGACGTGGGGAAGGGAGAAATCCACGATGTTAATTTTAACTTAATTAAGGCTTAATTGAGAGGAAAACATTATACTCCGCGAGCGCGACATTGCCCCAAGGGGCTCCTGCATCTGCAACGCAAATCCGGATTTGAAATTTCAAAAATCGCGGCCCGCCCGCCTCACTGCCCCTCTCTATCTCTCTCTCGCTCTCTCTCTCTCTCGCGCGCGCTCTCTCTTCCTCTCTCCTCCCTCCGCCCTGCCTCCTCCCGCAGCCGCCCAGGTCCAGCCCCCTCTCCGATCGGTGTGTTCGTTCAAGTCGATCGATGCGAACCCCCCGCCCCCATCGGGGGTGCAAGATCGCGGATCGTGGTCAATTAGAGAAGGTGGAGGAGGGCTGGCCCGGTGATACCGGCGGCCACCGGCCGATCCTGGAAACGAAAAAAACAAAAAGGACAACCCACTCGCCGTTTGACGTTCGCAGCGTGGCCCCGTTTAATGGATTTATTTAAATACGATCGATCGTTGGACGCGATCGCACCGTTTCGTGACCGGTGAACCGTACACGCCTTCCGCGAAACTATTCCATACAGAGTAGTACCCCCGAGTAACGTCTGCCCGAGCATGACGGACACGAGACTTCCCATGGCAAGAACAATTTTTTCGCAGCTTTCATTTCATTACGAATTCGTGTCTGCGAATCGGAGAGGGCTATACTTTAAATGCGAATGGAATATCGTTCCAAGGGTTTAACGGGGATCGTTTTTGTTTCGTTGACGTTGAAACGGAACGATGTTTCAGTAAGCTGTGAAGCAGCTCGGTTTGGTGGAAATATATTTAGTCGTTCGAGAGGCAGAATCTCGAGGAGCAGGTGATTTGTCGTGGCCGACGAAAGAAAGACGTATGAAATTGATCGGTAACGAGGATTATCGTTCGACGATCGCGGTTAACGGAGTAAAAACGGGTCGCTGTCGGAGCGTGACAGGGACAGGGACAGGGACAGGGCCGTTTACACGTATCACGGGCGCAGTCATGCATTTAGAAACTTCTGAAAAGGGACCCGTGGTTTCCCGTGGTCGTCGCCATCGCCGCTCGCCGCACGCCGCTCGCCGCTCGCCGCTCGCCACATCTCCTCGCGGCCACAGAAAAGCACGTACGCTCGAATGAATGGGGCCCACCGTTTGATTCGTAAACGTTATCCGGTTCCACGGTTAGCGTCCGACGCCAGTCACCACTGCGAACCTAAGCACTGTTTCGCCGACCCGTAAACACTCGAACGATTCCGCGTAGCGATCGGTAAATCGTTC
Organism: Augochlora pura; assembly: GCF_028453695.1. Taxonomy (NCBI): domain Eukaryota; kingdom Metazoa; phylum Arthropoda; class Insecta; order Hymenoptera; family Halictidae; genus Augochlora; species Augochlora pura. The sequence continues at coordinate 27,339,914 of NC_135775.1, read as the reverse complement.
GACACCGATACCACGAGTCGCGAGATCGATCCGATTCTTGAAACTATGTATACAGCGTTATTGTGGCCCGCTCGAGGGACTGGTTTCTCCTCGCCCGGATGTGGAAATCAATTTTTGTAAACGGAGCGGAATGACACCGTTGTTTGATTTGTAACTCGTTCGGAGAAGAGGGGATCGTCCAGTTAAATCCTCGTCGACTTTCGCGGTAAATAGAACAGCGCACGAATTGTCCTCGACTAGCACGGATCGCCTAATTAGCATCGAGAATACTTAACCAGAAATTTAGAAGTCTACCGTGCGTCGATAAAGCTCGGGTCCAAGCCAAACAAACGGGCGTACGGTCTCCGAGGCGAAGCTCGTCGACGGGTGACGTCACTTCCGTTTCCTGGTGCGCGGTGGCCGCGTACAGGGAACACTGTCGCTCATTTTAATCGAGAAAACGGGTCTCGATTCGAGGAACCTTTCTCTCTCTCTCTCTCTCTCTCTCTTTCTTCCTTTCTCCCTCTCTCCAACCTCCCCCTCTTCTGCTCGCTCCTTTCCCGCCTCGATAAATATAATATCGGTGTATTTACCGGTAACGATCGCTGCGTGGCCCGTCTCGGTTTTCTGATTACACGCCGCACCATAGCCGCGCCGAAATTAAAAGTGACCCGAATTTATGCTACCACCGGGTCCAATGGTTTATGACCGACAAATGGGCCTGCCGGACCACCAATTTTGCGCAACTGCAACAACCACGACGAACGTTGTATTCGACGAAATTCGGAAAAGAATAATTTCTTTTGTTTGTCGATATTAATTCTGCGTTTGTGGACTGTCGGTGAAGAGCTGCCAGTGCTGATGAATTTGCGATTATAAAATTGAGGAAACAGTAAATCTGCTATAGTCTGCAAGTGGCAAGGAGAAGTGGCGGTGCATCCATTTTGTCAGAGGAGATCTGCATTCGCGTTCGCAGAGACCGACCCGACCCGACCGAGCCGTGGAATTGCGTTAAACCACGAAAGGTGTTCGAGGTTGGTATCGCGTCGATGGTGTAGCAGGGTAGGGTCACCAGGATGAAGGAAGAAGAGGTGGCGGAGGAGGAGGAGGAGGAGGAGGAGGAGGAGGAGTAGGACGCGGAGGGGTCACGGGAGTAAAGGGGTACGGGGCGGGTGGAGGGGGCGAATTCATCATCAGTCCAAGTCAGGAATTATAACGGAGCGATTCATCACGAGAGGCCACCGATCCGTCATGCCGATCCACGTGTGCAAGCCGTTTTTGAATATCCCGCGGACGTATATCTGTATATCTCAGTTAACCCACGTAATATCCAACAGGATGGTTTTTCACCAGCGACCTTGGCGGCTTTAAGACCCTTCCCTCGAACAATGCTCGGAATTTTTACGGTGGCCCGGCTAGCGAAATGCAAATTCCCAACCCCCTCGCCCTTCCGCGATCTCTCCACCGTTTTCTCTTATTTCTATCTATCCCCCACTACTCGCTTTTGATTAATCGACCGCCTCATTAATTATGACAGTCTATTATGTATGCATTGCTACGCGGGACGGTCCGATCCGTTCGCCCGTCTGTTCAAATCCTGGCAAACCTTTCTCCCAGCTCCTCCTGCTAAATCCGCGCTAAATTCGCTCCTGCTGAATTTTTCACTCAACGTACGCGATCGAAGACGCTTCGAACCTGTTTGTAACCTTTTTTGCGAAATCGCTTGAAACCGGCCCTGTAGAGACGGTCCAAGAAATTGTGGAAAATTCCGAAGAATTGCAGACGGGGGGGGCGATCTTGCCGCGTACCGCGAAAATCGTCGGCTCGATCGACTCTCCGGAGCGCAGGGCTGCCGATCGATCCTCGAGGAAGCCGAACGTTTCTAACGAACGCCGTTTTAATCCCGGGTTCTTTGGCGCCGGGTATCGTTCCGCGCGCATGCATGCACGCTCGGCAAAAAATTTTATTGGCAGTTTGAAGGCGCACGGGACGTCCAGCCGGCGGAGTGCGCAAGAAACAAGGACGAGCGGCCTCTAAATCGTCGCCGCGATCCGCGCCGTGCCCGCGGAGCTCTCGATCCCGATCCCCGTTCTCGATCGGCCGCGCCGATGATCCACCCGCGCCTGTCAGCCGCGTCATTCACGGCTGTATATCGCGTGTCGTGTTTCATCCGATCGTCTCGAATTGTTATTTGCGGTATCGTTGCCCGCCGGATTTTTAAACACGTCGAATTCCAGAGCCAGGCACCGCTTATAAACACGCCGGCCGAGAGAGTCGTTTCCACCGACGATCGGCCGGGCCCGGAGCAGGCGGGGGCAAGCGGTTTATTATGCCAGTAAGCAAATTACGATCGAAATGACTCGACCGTGTCGCGTGACTAATTGATTAAGCCTGCTCGCGATACCGGAGTACTTAGACGAGCCGAACTGGTTCCGTCTTTCGCAATTTTGATGGAATCACCGGGCCCGGTTCCGCCTCGCCGTGTCTTTCGCAACCTTTCGTCACCTTGGGGACCGGCTTCTCGCGCTCGATGGGATCTAGGTCCACGATCTCTTCCATCTCGACTTTGAGACCCGGCGCTATCGCCCGTGTCTAGTATCGAGAAATTTTCCATCGCCGTCTGCTCGGGTAAGTTCTAGGCCGCGAGTCGATATACCGAGGAGAAAAGAATGCCACGAATTCGCCCAGAGGTCCGCGAGTGTCTCGTCATTTTTCAGGCTACTCCAGAAATGAAGACGTCCAGCCGCAGAAAGGTTCGAGCCGCGCGCACCGGCGCGGTGCGGCGCGGCGCGGCGTGGCACGGTCCGAAGACGAATGGTGAAACATGGAAGATCGCCAGACACCTGGACACCTGAAGGAAACGTCCACCCACGCGAGCCGGGCCTTCATTGTCCCGGCAGAGTCCCGGATCGTCGTAGGCAGAGCCGGCAAAGTGACAACTAGAGAAATGATGAATGCCAGCCTCCAACGGTCGAGACAAGTGTGCGAATGTCGCAACAGCTACGATTCCATGGAACCACCAATTTATAAAGAAAGTCGCTCGATTGCTCGAAACAATGTTTCGACTGTAGCCGTTATTTCTGGCCGTCCAATCGGATGAACCAACTATCGGGGACGTCTATTCGCCGGGGGAAGGTCCTCGTTCCTAGAGATCCGATCGATAAGATGGATCCTGGCCACGAGAAATCGTGAGAATTTCTAGAGGGTCATCATTCTCGTTCGATGCATACCAGAAACGGAGATAACCCGGCAGGATATGGTTCGAATAAGAAGTCATTACAATGGCTGTCAGGAAAAGGCGAGCCGCTTATTAACGTCGAAACCCCGACTCATCCTTCTTTCTTTCCGTTAAACATCTGCGGCCACCGGAGCTTCGTAGCACCGGTTGCTCAAGACTAGACTCTCTTTACGGAAAGCAAAGATGTACGCCGGGCATTTCCCACGACTTTCACGCTATTCGCATCGGAAAAATATCAAACCGAAGCTTGAACCTTGCTGAACAATCTCGCTAAACAGCGAGTCGAAATCGTTTACAGTCTTCCCAGAAAAAAATTCTAAAATTGACCCACGCAATCGCTCTATTCCTTTTGGACGATAAACCAGCATCGGTTCTTTTAATTTCCCTGGAAAAACCAAAGTCGCGAATAGTTGAAGAATACCCTTGAGATCACGAAAAGACTTTCGGCAGCCGGGCATCGGACCGAACAGCGGCATCGGGACCCGAGAGGGTTGCAGGAGCGAGAGGTCGAGAGGACGAAAAATTGAGGGGGAGGCTCGGGGGAGCGGGCGAAAACGGTTCCCGGTCGGTGATGGGACACGGGGGGAGGCAAATTCGTAACGAATTCTTTTGTTTCGAGCACCCCGAGAAAACGAGCAACTGAAGAGAAAACGATCCGGGATTGCTACTCGACGGTGGTGTGCAGCGTGCAGCGTGCAGCGTGCACGGTGAAAGAGGAGAAACGAAGCACGGGTCCCGGGCACGGCGAAACCTTCTCCGCAGCCGTGTATGCAGCCTCTGCAAGAGTCGCAGAAGACCCGCACACCATATCGTATCCCAGCCGTGTGTAGCTGGCGGGACACGGTGGTAGGTGTGCGCGTAACATCGAGCACGCGCGCGAGCGCGCCTCGGAATATAAGGTTTTATTTTCGAAATTTATGATTGTCAATAAATTTTAAAAGCGTTCCGTCTGGAGCCCTAAGGGCTGGCAGGGCTGGTCAGACCGAAAGTAGTCGTCGAGAGGGCCAGATTCTCTCCCTTTCTCTTTAAAATCTGCTCTCTCTTCTTCGTTCACCGCGGTGCTCTCTTTCCTCTTTCTTTCTTTCCACGTTTCTTCTTTTCTTCTTCTTTCACCCGTTGTTCCCTTCTTCTGTGGCAGTTTCTCTCTCTCTCTCTCTCTTTCTTGCTCGCTCGGCCATTCTCCCTTCCTCTCTTCATCCGTATACCAGCGTACCCCGGGCCCCTATGGGGATTCGGGTTTAGCGGTTAATTGCGTTTGGTGCAACCCGCGTGGATTTTACAACCGCGATTTTCATCCTTTTTTTCCCTCTCCAGGCTCGAGAGACTTTCGACTTTCGACTGGCTGGAACTCCTACTATACTACCATCGCGCTTTCGTTTCTTCTGCTTCTACACGCCACTGCTCTTGGCCTTCTTCTCCCTCTTCTTCCTCTTCTTCTTCTTCTTCTTCTTCTTTGACTGCTGGCCTCGTCCTCCTCCTCCTCCTCCTTCCTCTGCTTCGTTCTAGTCCTTGTTCTCTTTCTCGTTCGACAGGGCGCGACGTTTAATTGTTCGGGGCCCCGGCTCTCAAATCGCCTTTCTCGCCGCTCGACGTTTTTCGGCCACTCCCATCGAGCCCCTTTGCCAATTGCTATGGTGTCGCGGATCCAGCAGTGCAGACCGAAAACACGAAATCTCACGGAAATTTCGACGGTGGAAACTTGCTGGAAAAAATGCTATATCTCGTTACTTTTGAACTTATCATTAAATGATTGCAAAGACGATTTACTTTAGTTTGGCGCAAGATCTACAATGTAGTATTGAGCAGATCGATTCATTGTTCAGTTAGCCTGGAAATGCAGAAATTTTGCTCGGTACAGTCTGCGACCGATTCCAAAGTTTCCGATCAAGTTGAAGAGTGCAGCCTCCGAGCGGTGTTTCTCGAATCGCGCGGGAATCTTCCGGCCTCTCGCGGAGCGCAAGCGCGAGCCCGGACGCGAGCGAAAGCGCAGGCGCACGCGCGGCCGCGGCCGCGAAAAATGAATCCCCCGGAGATGAATTAATGAGCGTAGATTAGCGGCCGGCGTAATTTATGGCGGCTGGTGCCCATGCCCGGACGATGCGAATCTGAGCTTTTATATTACGTGGCGTGCATCCACCACCATCAAAGCGCTATGCTCCATTTTTCGTCGCGGGGATCCTCGGGTCTGCTTCCACCGGCTCTCGATCCTCTCCTCTCGATCCACCTCGATCCACCTCGATCCCGCCGTAGCTGGTGCACGCCGCGTGTAATTTCTTCGTATACGAAAACCGATATTTCACGGCTAATCACCAACATTTCGGAGGCGTGGAAAAGACGTTCGTTATTCATCGGGTGTCCCCCCGGGACATGCGTGCGAACCGAGAAGGAGTATCGAGGATCCAGGGATCGAGGGTGGATGCGAGAGAGCTCCCCCTCCCTCTCTCTCTCTCTCTCTCTCTCTCTCTCTCTCGATCCTCTCCGTCTCCGCGCGTTTTATTGGGTTTATGAACGGTAATTAGCGAACCATTGTCGGATCCACGGTTTTTGATCTGCCCGAGAAATGGGTAGCTGCGATCCGCCGATCGAACGTGTAACTTATGACAGCCTAGATTGTAGATCATACTCGCGGTGGTCAACCGTGGATCCGTCGATCCCTCTTCATACCCTCCGTGCGTTGCTCGTGGTTGCAGACAAATCTCAGATACTCGAAACCACTAGACATCGATATCGAAATTTTAAATTGGTAACCAGCCCAGAATTTTTAGAAACAATATTAAAATTTTAAAGATCTTTCTGGATACCTGAAGCTAAAAGACAATCATTTATAAAAACCTCGTTTCGATGACTAATCAAATGGCGTCGTCGTATTATAATAAAAATTTGCTAAAATCTGGAGTGTTAGAGATGATTGTTTAAAATAGAGAATAATTTCAGTCTCGCTGTTATTGGCGGCTCGATAATTTCGAATAACTATTCCTCTCTGTCGCTATATGCATCCCGCTATAACTCTTTACTACCATGCCTCCATAATCATAATTGAATTCCGCTATATTACTCTGTTACCAACGTGGCTGGCTTCGTAGCTGCCTCCACCCACTGCAAGTCCTTAGTATCATACCTCTATCATCATAATTGAATTCTGTTATAGCACCCCACGGCCGCTGCTTCCGACTCTTTTATCTCACTACTGTTATGGCTGCCGCGAGCCGGCTACATTTCTCCAACTTGTTTCTCCGTTTGCTACTTTCCACCAATTTTCTCGTTTCAACAATTTTGTAGAGTATAGAAGGCTTCCCGAATAAATCAAGATATACCAAAGTTCGCTACAGATTTCTATCCAGATCAGAAAGCTTTGCAAATAAATCGAGGACACGGAAATCAACTGGAGATTTTTCTGCGAACTGGAAAAACCGTTCAGGTCCCGCAATAATTTTCTGCCGCGTCTAATTACTTTATTTGCCGGCATCCGTGTACCCGAAGATCCGTCCTCCAAAGAACAGCGCAGAGGATTGCGCGACGAATTTTAAAGGAGATCGCTGGATCGTTTTTTCCACGAGGTGCCGGTGATCGCAGGACGGCTCCGATCAATCTCCGATCATGCGAGTTCGACGCGTTCTGCGTGCCCATCCCGAGTCCGGAGCCCCGATGTGTATCTCGATCGAGGCAATGATCAAAGATCGCCGGCCTCGTTACCAGACGTTATAAGAACGTACGAAACCGTGCAGTAAGAATAATTACTCGTAATCAAGCTCAATCTAATGCATCGTAGGATGACTTACGTCATTTTTTTTCTCCCTCTCCGTCACTCGCTTTCTTCGATCCTCGGCCGCGCGCCATCCCCTTGCGGCCGTTGTCTACCCCCGGACGCATGACGCGCGGCACACGCGAACACGCGCGAACACACGCGAGAAGCACACGTTACGTTGCCAAACACAGAGCCAACGCATTAATTACGAATCGTCTTTCCTCCACCCTTTATCGAGCCGGTCGTTTACGTTCCTTTTTAATTTCATCCGGGTCTCAATGGCGTCGTTAATGTCTTTTGTCGGGAGAGGCGCAAACGCTCGCCGATATCGGCCCGCGAAAATATTAAAAAGAAAAACCGTTCCGGGGCCCATCCGACGCGCTGGCGCTAATCTTGATCGCGAACTGTCTCTCCAAACGTTACACCGTGCCGCGAAGATACAAAGTATGCAATTGTCTTCGAACTTTGCTGGCCAGACGTGCCCGATACTTTGGATCAGATAAAAACGACACCGATGACTTATCAAATTAATTGCTCCTTCTTGACGCGGAGCTAGCCTCGCGCGCAACACCTTATGTATCATTATTTCACGACTCTTTACCAATTTAGAATTTAGAATAATTAGTAATGGAACTTATTTTTAACTGAATTTTCAACAATCAAGCCAATAGAATCTCTGCCAGAATAATAGTAAATAGATATATTTAATTGTAAATTTGTTGTATACCTCGTAATGAAATCATTTTCTGATTCTAGATAAAGCAGAGCCAATCCCACGTGTCTTTACTTAAAAGAAGGACCAAGACGAAGGAGAAGAAGAAGAAGAAGAAGAAGAAGACGACGAAGAGGAAGAAAAAGAAGGATCTATCTGACGTGTTCCTAACCGATTTTCGTTCCCACAATATTGAAAGGCGTCGAGTCATCATTTCGAGTTCAGAGAGATGAAAGAACATTATTATTCCAATTTTAAAGGATGCCTTGGAGACCCGGTCCGATGGATCTCTACCATCTTGGCCACCCCTTTCGACTGGCGATCCCCGTGGCTCCCCACCCGAAAGGGCCCCTGGCCCCCGGTCCATGGCCAACAGCTCCGTGGGGCCCGTGGTTAACATTCGACCGCACGGTTACTCGACTTTTCTAGCCGTTTCGTTTCTTTTTTTCTTTTTTCCACGATGATTGTCATTCCACGGTCGACTCCGGTCGGCGCTGACACGACGGATTCGAGAATATCGGTATTGTTAATGGTCAATTAGATAAACGTTTCAGGCGAATCGCTTGTTTGCTCGCGCCCGCGCGCAGACGAGGGAGAGAGAGAGAGAGGGAGAGGGAGAGATTCTGACCTCGTGCGCTTGTTCATGCTCCGAGTTTCTAGCCGGGGAATGGAAAAGGCTGGCCCGATATTGTTTCTGATTGCTTTCAATAGAACCACTCTTCGTGCTAGCTCCTCGGTTGGGAATCGAATTTCTTCGACGCCGGATGAAGCAAATTATCTTTTCAGAAGTAAGTGGCCCGAGCATGAAAGTTTTCAATGTAACACAAGAAGAATGGCTCCAGCGAGAGAGACGCGGCCGCGGCAGGCCGCCGCCGCGGCGCAGCGTGAAGCGGCCACCAGTGTCCGGTTACCAATCCTGATTTTTCAATTAGCAGGAATTAGTCACTGGGTGAAAACGCTGTCGGCGAATATTGTCCTCAAACTTTGGTATCCACCGCTGTGTGTGTTGCGTTGCGTGCGGCGCGCAGATTGCCGTAACACCAGGAAGTTTCGCCGTTTGGTTTTTCGTCGGTGAAATTGATACATTAGGCTGCAACCGGCCCAGCTTTATCGTTTCACCCTCGCAATTTTCTGCCGGCATTAAACGATTGATTAATAGGCTCTTGCCGGTTAATCTCTGAGCCTAGGAAGTCTATTAAATTGACCCGGCGAGCCGCGGGCTCTGCCGATCGAAGGATCTTTGCTCGTGTGTCGCATCCGTGTGCTCGCAACTACGTTTTTCACGCTCGTTTTCCTTTGGCTCTGGTCGCGAGCAAGTTCGAGGAAACGCCGATATTCGTGTGCTTTCCAAAATTAATTATTTCTTCGTGCGACAGGGATCCTTGCGAAGGGTAACACATTTTCCGTCAACCCTAATGCTCGCAAAAGTTGCAATAGCATTTTGCAATAGCAGAGGGAACGGTAAAACTCTCTGACAGGGCTAGCGAATTTCTCCTCACCCCCCTCCCCAGTCCCCCGAGACCGAGATCCGGCCTCGAACGTCTCGTTGCTATCAAATCGTTTCCGAGCGTCTAAAAAATGATTATCACCGAAAACAGTTGCATGTAAGCGAATCGATGATGCATGGGGTCGGCTCGAAATTATTTGTTCCGAGCAATAAGAAAAAATGTAGGATCGATTGGGATCGGCGCGGACCAAGGTTCCCCTCGATCAAACCGATGATCTCGGCGGAAAGGGACATATCGAGTGAGCGGAAGGAGCAGATCGTCCAAGTGCTTGTAAGCCATTCGGCCGTTTTTCTCTCTTCCCACACAGAGTAGAGCTCTCTCTCCCCTCCGCTCCTCCTCCCCCCACCCCACCCACCCCTTCTCTCCTCTCGTCTCGAACACATAGCTAGCAGCTCCGCGGCTGCTTATTAATTTCTCCCGATGGTTTGCTCTCTTTGTACGACGTTATGGAATCTTTCCGCTGCGTTTCTCGAATCGCTCGTCGATTCCCGATCCCTCCGCCCTCCGCCCCTCGATCCCGGTGCACCCTCCTCCGATGCATCTGCCTCTGTGTGTCATCCTTCTCCTTCTTCTCTTCCTCTTCTTCCTCTTCCCTTCTTCTTCTTCTTCTTCTTCTTCCTCTGCTGCTGCTGCTTCTTCCTCCTCTCCTTCTTCTTCTTCTTCTTTCCTTTGGCTCTTCGTGCGTGGGCAGAACTCTCCCGACACCGTGGCACAGAGAAGAGGAACGCAGAACGGGGAGAGAAGGAAAGCAGAAAGCAGAAGATCGAAGAAGGGAGAAGACGAACGAGAAGAGTTTTTGTATTCCAGGAACGCTCGTTCGAATATGAATATGCATTGATTGACTCGTAATTGCGAGCTACTTCTCCGGCCGGCATTGTTCACCGGTTATTTATTATCCGGATGGACATTGTTTAAACGCGGTAACGAAGTATTCAACAGCACTCGGAAATTTATTCGTCGAGCAGCACCGCGAGCTGTTTGACAGCCCCTCTCGGTCCAACGATTTATCTTGCCGATGCTCCGGGCGCAGCAGCCCCCCTTCAAAATACCCTTCTGTGCCCACGTGGGATACCCTCCTTGGATGCATTCTCGATCCTGCTACCCGCGAAACGCCCGATCGAGAGGAGCAACGGCAACCGGCCGAGCCGAGAACGGACGCGGTTTTCGCTGGATTCGGATCTGCGGGTCGTGTCGGCGCGTTCGCCAGAGTTCCGACTGCGAATTCGGGCGACCGCCGGTCAGCAATCTAGGACCTAGGAGAACGAACGTCCGGAGACACGCGGAGCCAATCCATCATAGTCAGGTGGGCCTCATCGAGAGCCGCTTTCTGAACGGAGCAGAAAGGGGCAGAAGGGTGATTTCTCATGACCGCGAACGAACGAATCCTCCGGGCCGCTCTCGAAATCCAAGGACGACGCCTGAATCCGTATTAATTGGATTAACGCGTGTCGAGAGCGATCCCTGCACGAGCCGGAGGATCCTTTAAATTCTCCGTCAACGATTGTCAGACTATCGAGTTTGGGCGAACGGCGGCTGAATTAAGTGTGAGAACAGGCTCTGCTCGGTGGATCGCAGACGCTTTCGGAGCAGGGCCTCGCAATCAGGCGGACCGGAAGCGATGGATGTATCTTTCCGCGACTCGGATTCGAAATTATCTCGAGCGGGAACGACTCGAGTGGAACGGGTTCCAGTGACGTCAACCGGCTGGACAGTAATATAGACAATCGGTTTCGCTTTCCCGTGTGTCATCAAGTTTGACAGACGCGACGAAATCCGAGTTGATTCGCGGTAATCCGGCCGATAAATCGGCAGCTGGTTCGTCGTTCGATAAAACATCGCCGTCCACGTATTTATTAAATACGAGCGAATAGAGGACGCATTTAATCTTCGGCTTCGCGCAGGCTTCCTCGAAACCGATTCGCTTCGGAGTCGATCCAAGACGAGGCGAACGCTTCGGCCTCACGATATAGCATTCCAAACTCCGATTCTATTGCTTCAAATTTCCCCACAATCGTTTCTTATTATTCTGAAATTCTATCGACGCTGGCAGCACTGGAACGGGAATTTCGCTTGCTCGAGAAAGACTGGGCTTATCTCCCGGAGAAAAGCGCGAAATCCAAGCGTCGGGAAAAAAAAGAATTCGGACGAGAATTGTCGGCCGGTGCAGGATTGAAAAAAGGGTTGCCCGGGTTTTTTGGTTACTCGAAGAATAAACCGTGGCGGCCCGGTTCTCTTTTTGTCGAGCTCGTTGCCCGCCTCGAGGAGTCCTCTTTCATTGCCCCGGGTCCTCGGGGCATTATCGTGATTATGATTATTTAAATTTGTTCCTTTTGCCGTGGAGTCGAGAGCGGCGTTTTGAGCGGCGTTTGAGCGGCAGGGCCCATTGTTCGATTATTTGAATATCGAACGTACGCGGACGGACGGGAATCGATTCGTGGGGCCTAATGGGGATTACACGGCCAATCAGCCTTTGCCGAGGCTCTGCTCATTCGCCCTCTTCATCTGCTCTCCCTTCCTCTCTCTCTCTCTCTCTCTCTCTCTTTCTCCCGCCGTCTCCCCCCTCCGTCGTCTCTCCTCCACGCTCCGTCTTGCTCTCGCTTTCTAAAACGTCTCTCGGTATTTACCGATTAACTCGCTCATGACTCGAACAACTGCTCGACGAGGAAGAAGACCGAAGACCCGGGCCATTTGGAGCGGAACACGCGGAACGGAGATTACTCCGATTAGAAAATCGAACCGGAGGAATCCCGTGCGTCTGTTCTGAAAAATGTCTAAAGCCGGAACACTTTGTTTCGATCTCGCAGGTTACTGGTTCTCGTTGGCAAGTCAACAAGTTTGACTATCGAGTTGGTTGACGGTTCTTCGCGGATTCGGAATTACTATAATAATCGGCGATTCGTTAACGAGTACGTTGCCGGGGCAATTCCAGTCCCAGGCTTTTAAACGGTGACCGGCGATAAACTCTGACGGCTTCTTCTGAAATTATTCAGCTCGGTTGAGACAGATTCGGATAGAACGTAGAACGGAGCGGGTATCGGCGCGTCTGCTAATTGGCCTGCGGCAGTTAAAACGTCGCTCCTCGGGATTGTTTTAATGGATTTAATAAACTGGAATAATTCGGTTATTAATTTATTCAGGTTTGTCGACGGGCAAAAACAGTTCGAACCGACTTTCGAACGACCATCTATCGAGACGCGTTCGCGCTTATGCATATACGAGATGCTGATTTATTCCGTCCGCCCCGAGAATTAGTCGGACGTAAAACTCGCGCGAATTAAAATTGTCGTTCAACGCGATCGTCCTATTCCTTGGATACAAATAGCTTCGCTGGCCCGGCCAGTAGCGTTTGCGCGAATGCATAAAATCCGTAGCCCGCTAATAACTTAATAACTCGGTCGGCCGGCGGGCCGCGACCATAAAAACCGGAATAATGACGACACCCTGAAGAGACCTAGTAAAAAAGGAGATCCCGGTGGCTTGTTTTCGAGAAAAATAAAAAGTCCGACGAAGCGCGGGGATCGTTCTTCGAGGAACCACCGGGAGGAATAGGATACACGAAAAGGAAAGGATTCCCGGCGGAATATCGTCGAGCTGATAGGTGGAGGATTTCGAGCCTCGCGAGGGACAGGGGGGCGAGAGAGAGAGAGAGAGAGAGGTGTCCCCCCGGCGTGCCCCGCCGCCCGCCGAAAAACCCGGGGCCCCGTTTGGTTACACGTCAGTTTGAAGAATTCTTCACGAGTCAGAAAAATGAGCATCGTCATGATTTTTGAAAGTAAAAAATGAACGACTGCTGGAGCGAGAAGGGGGCGAGAGATCGAGCCAGACCGAGAGGCGCAGAGAGAGGGAGAGAGAGAGAGAGAGCGGGGCCCCTGTATCCTTTTTCGAGCTGGTCCCTCCCCCGCCGCGGCCCTCGAGCTCCCCCCGGGCCCCCTCGTGGTTGTTCACACACGCGGCCGATACGAGTACACGCTACACGCGCGTTGATTTCATCTTCGCGACCGTCCCTTATACGTATGTTAATGTAACACGGGAATCGGGATCGGGATTAGGTCGACGGTAAAACGATAGTTTCGAGGAACCATGCGATCGCGTATCCCCCGTTTCCTGGATTTCGGATTTCTCGACTCGTTTTTTCGAGATTTCAAATAGTAGTCATTGATATCAATTCGGCCGCAGATCAAATGAAAGAAGTGAATTATCGTGTAGTCGATCTCTTTGGAAGGGGAGAAAATCTTTGATCCGGTAATGAATCACGAAAAACTGAGGCGAGCGATTCGAGGCCGGAGGACGTCGCGTCCAGTCGAGTCGAGTCGAGTCGAGTCGATCGAAATGATCGAACAATGGCGGCCTGCCGCTCGAATTCCGAGGTGTCCGGGGGTGTGAGGGGTGGCGAGAGAGAAAGGGAGAGAGAGAGAGAGAGAGAGGGGCAAGCGACGGCGATGGCGATGGCGATCGTCGCGGATCGTTCAATAAAGCATAGTCGAAGGGACGTTTATGTATTGGACGCGAGGTTCTCTCGCGCAAGAACTGCCTGGGTGGGGGTCGGACCGGGGGACAGAGGGTGTAAAGTGACTAGAGAGAGGATCGGTGGGACGTGGACGAGATAATAATAATAGATGATCGTGTATTACAAGCTATAAACGTCAGCCGGCTCGGTATCCTCTTTTATTTTCCGCGGATGGTCGCGTGTGCACGCGTAAAACGCGGAGCGGGCCCCGCGGTACTTACCACTCCCGCAGTAATCACTTTACCGCGAGCTTTTAAACGACATTCTGATGATCCTCTCTCCGTCCGTGTGCGTACGTGACCGTGCGCCCGCGCGTGCAACACACAGCCGCGGCCCGCTTTGCCAGCCGAGCGCCTCTGTTCCGTTGTTATTGTTGCAAGAACCGAAGAGCCGGCTGTAATTCCACCGATACCACCGAAGAGAATGAACCGTACCGATGGTAGGCGTACCCCCGCGGCGTTATTAGAATTTAGATTGAAAATTAAGGATTCCACGGACTTTTACTCTTTATATTCGGCCGCGGTGCACCCGTCGGGGATCGCTTTCGTCCCGGGAATTGCTTTCTCGTCCTCGGAAGCATCCCCGCATCTTCTTCTTCTTCTTCCTCGCGCCGAACGCATTCCTCCCTCCCGGATTTACTATGCATCAAAACGCCACTTTTATGCGCTCTCTCTTTAATGCTTTAATGCGGGGGATAATGAAGCCTTTGGCTAAACAGGCAGCGCGCGACCATCGGTCAAGAAGAACGACGACGAGCAGACGCGTCTGAGAAAAATCTCTGAAAACTGGAATCTCGGAGCGTTAATTAATCACACCTGGAGTTCACCCTTGGGGGATTCGGAGAAAGAGCTAGAGAGCGAGAGAGGGACAGAGAGAGAGAGAGAGAGAGAGAGTGAGAGAGGGTGAAGGAACGGAATCGCTGTGGTAATGCTGGCATTCGGTTTGGCAGCGTCGAAGGGGGAGCGAAGGGGTGACGGAGGGAGGGAGAAGAAACGACCGGAGAAAAGAGTAAAAGAAGGGAACAGTGGGGGAGAGACTGGAGCAAAAGGCCGAACGGTCTGGGACGAGAGGGAGAGAAGCCAGCACTGACTGCGCTTATAATATAATATTCATATTTCGAACGAAAGATCTTATCTCTTAAATGAATCGAACGCGCTCCGATTCGAGATATCTCGAACTGGAGAACTCCTCGACGCATTGTAATGGCCACGAGGCCGAAACCGTTCTCTGTATGCGTTGAAACTAATACATCACGCCGCAGAGACCCCGCTTCTCTCCCTCAATCTCCCTCTCTCCCCGTCTCTCCTTTTCTCCGTCCCTCCGTCTCTCCTTCTCGCCGTCTCTCCGTCTCTTCACCCTTTCCCGGCATCCCCCTCGCTCTCTCGCGCTTGTAATCGTTGCTCTTATTTCTCGTTCCGCCTTCCTTCTCCTACGATTTCGACTCGACGTCCAATATATGCTCGAAATTATTCTTTTCCCTACCGATGCTCCAATCTCCCGTTCGATTCGCAAGAAATATCGCATTGTGCTCGGATCATTTACATAGTCATTTACATAATGTTCGGATTCAAATTGGGGAAGATTTTCGGGCGCATTGTTTGCCGTGATTCGAGGGAAGTGGCCGCAAAACTTTCTGGTAGGGCTCGGCTCGTCTCCCAACCATATTTCGTGGCAGTCGCCTTCGTTCCTCGAAACCGACACAGCATCGGGATATTCAAACATATTCGTGCATTCCGCAATATCCACGCAGGAAATCACTGGAAATCGAAAGAGTTATCCGTCGCGTTTCTACGGCGCTCGCCATCTGTCGCGTGTTCAGAAAATTGCCAGAAATTGTTGCGCCGGTGTAATCCGATAATTCGTCGATCGAAATCGAGCGAACAAATGCAAATTCGTTGTCGCGGACGGGGCTGGGATCATTTCGGACCAGCAATCAGGAAATTCGATTGTTCGAAAGTGTTCGGGACTCGAAGGGTGAACTTCTATCGTCGTTCTTTCTGCTCGGCAGACTCGGAATGTATTGAGGGATAAAGAACGAGCGGCGAAAGAAAGAAAGAAAGAAAGAAAGAAAGAAAGAAAGAAAGAAAGAGAGAAAGAAAGAGAGGATCGAAAAAAAGCGAACGAAGGAGAAAGATTCCGTAGAGAGAAAGAGCTTTGCTCGGTCAAACACCCTGGCTCCGTGTATAGTGGCTCCCTATGACTCTGGAGTTTCGAGGAGCTCTCCGGGTTTCTATCTGGCCGACCAGATCTCAGCGGCCGGAATGATTTTCGAAATATGATTAATTGCCCCGGCCGTGGCATTTCTTCCAGAGCTGGATCTTCCAAAGCGTGCTGGCGAGCCCCGGAGATTTTTCTGCCGGTAACGATCCTTGTCTAACTGCGAGCCAGATTACGGATTCCTGGTTTCCTCGAGCGCGCCGCGCCGCGCCGCGGCCGTCACCTATTCATCTCCGTGCTCCATGGAATCTTCCTCCGTGTTCCTTATTTAAACGGACGGTGAAATATGCTTCGCTAGGAGCATCGCACCGAAAATCACGTCTCTTTCGGGTGTCCGATCGAAATCGTTTCCGGCGAAACACCGGCTACAAAAGTATCAAGGAATCTTAAAAGGGGCTTCTCCTTTCGGATCGACGAGAATCGCTTCAACGAACGTGTGTCCGTTGCATCGACAGAGTATACTCGAAATCAACGAATTGTTTAAGACTTATTAAACAACGCGCGATCGAAGATCCATTGTAAATCTGTGGTATTGCTCTCTATATCGCGATGTCATCTAAGCCTTCTCGCAGTTCTTTTTCCTTCGAATTTGAATGCACATAATTCGGTAAAAAAATGGACTGGCATAAATGAGGGATCGAGAAGGGTGTCAGCCGCGACAAAATGGCGTCCGGGCCCGCGTAGGAGGGGAGCAAGGTGAGGCCGCGTAGCGGACGTCGAAAGCGAGGGCGAAGACGAAGGCGAAGGCGAAGGCGAAGGCAAAGGCGAAGGCGAGCACGATGAGAGGACGAAAAAGGCGTACCTATGAATTCTGGAGACAAAGGAGGAATGTAATCAAGAAATCAGAGAACCGCGCTTCGGTGAGCGGCTCGGGAAGGCCGGGGGTGGGAACGAGAGGAGGAAAGGACAAGATCGGCATTGGCAAAAGGCATAGGTACTGGTCGGCCGAGATCGCAACAAATGACTGTGTTTAAACTTGAACGTGACAAAATTTAAAAATCCCGCCCGAGGCTCGCGAGAACGGCAACGGGCATGGGCATGGGCATGGGCAGGAGGGGCAGGGGCGTGGAGGGGAGGGCGTGCAGAGGGCCCCGGCACGATGGGAGGGGGGCAGATAAAGGCCCCTCTCCCACCAGCAGGCTTTCGCTCGTTGCTCCGCTTTTACGTCGCCTCTCGCAATTTCTCTCCTCTTTTCTCCTTTTATTATTCGGACGCGTGCGTTCGCGATTCGAATTTCTTCGGTGTCCCTCGCGTCTCGCGTCTCGCAGCTCGCAGCTCGCAGCTCAACCATCCCCGGTAATTGACGCGTCGGAGGGGGTTGGATTGGGGTGCGCGTCGATTCGGAACGCCCCGGGCACCGTTCAGCTTTTAATCAATTCTCAGGAATTCGTTAGCGGTCTGTTCGCCAACGAATCGCCCAATTTTTCCGTCTTCTTATTTGGCAGAGTGTTTCGCGATTTATTCTTCGAGATCACCTTGTCCCTTTTATCGTGGAACTGGTCGCAATTTTTTACAACTTCATTGTACCGCCGCGTGTAATGATTATTTCAAAAAAATGGACGCCGTCTGAACTTGGGCGGCACGTAGCAGCCTGACAGAACTGTCTCGCAAAAAGAGGTTCACCCAAATTGCAAAGAATAAGAGGAACCTCAAAAATTGAGAATAATTAGAATTAATAAGGTCTGCGCTTCGCCCCGAGTTCGCATCTCACTGCTCGATTTTGCGCGGACGCTGTATGGTTGCGATTGCCCCTAAAAGTCCTTCATTTACATCGGTTTTCCAGTAATGATAGTTCATTCTTCCGTCGCAATCTTCCCCTAATCATTAGGATTCCCCCGATTCTTGTCATTGGCGAGAACGGAGCACCGGTACCCCTTTCTGTCTGTCGATCCCTTTCTCTCTCTCCCTCTCTCTCTCTGCCTCTCTCCCTCTCTCCGCCTTTCTTTCTTTCTTTCTTTCTTTCATTTTGTTCTTTGTTTTCTTTTCTGCTCGAGGGCCGATCTCTGGATCGCTGGCCTGGAGATTATGCTATTTCGAAATTATAACATCTGCAACCAGGGGCGGATGCAGCCGCGGCCAGCTCGAGAATCGGGGGAGCATATCAATGGGGGACCATTGTTTTTCTGCGGCAGGTAATGACGCGCCGCGCCGCGCCGCGCCGGGCCTCGAACGAATCGATCCAAAAAAAGTGCATTTCTCGATCCGGCAACCAACGCGAGAGATCGTCGTGATATTAGCTAATCGCTCGCCTCGTCATCGGTGGTTCCGTTTTATCGATCGATTATGTAATCCGACAATAATAATTCGGAACAACTCGAACCGATCGAATCTTCGAGATTAATAATCGAAGGAATATTTCGAAACGCCTGGCGAACAAACTATCCGAGATTGCGGCCAGAACACGCTGTTTCCCAGTAGCGTGCTGATAGCTTATCTAATCGAGATAAAAGCAGGTGCGATGTTCTTTCCGCAAAATTCCTTGAACAATAGTGCTCGCTACTTTTTTATTGGGTCGATAGGATTACTCGAATTTGTTCGTTGAGCAGAAATATTTTTCGCTGGAGGAGATTAAACTGGGAACGATAAAAATGTCTGTCCGAAGCAGACGTTCGTCGCGACAGTTTTATTGCACGAAGAAAATTTAAATTACTGTAAAACGGTGCGTGGAAGTGATACGATAGTATTTTGAAATTACGTATAAATTGGTGGTTACGAGAATGGGACTGGATGCAACGCGTCGATCGCGTTCCCCAGGATTTTCAAAAGCGGCTAGGCATCGCTCGGAGGTGGCGAGGATGCAGGCAAGCCGAGCAAAACGAGAACGGCGGCGGCGGCAGCAGGAGGAGAGAGCAGAGGAGAGCAGAGGAGCCCAGGGAGAATAGAAAAAGTCGTAAAAGAAGGGAGAAAAGGGATCGAAGGTTCGAGGAGGAGGAATCGCGATACCATAACCATAATATCGCGGTTATACCAGGGTCTGTCTCTTTTCAAATAATTCAAAAACCGGCCGATCGAACATATATTCCTGGGCCGACTCGCAGCTCGCACCGTGTAATTATCGTAGAAGGGCCCAACAGACCCTGAATCGCTGAATGCCCGCAGTGGTGGCCAACCACCGCAACCGCTCAGAGACAACGGACCCACCAAACTCGATTTCGACCTCGACGCTCGAATTCGCTTCGGCGCGGTCAGCTTCGCGCCGCCGGTTAGCCCAATTATCTGTATCTGCGCTAATAGATCAATTATCTGCCTCGGCTCCAAGTGAACTCCTGCTGCAACAATTTGGAACAATGTGCTACTATCTGATACGATCCAACCACCTTTTTCTACCCTCTCGTACGCTTCGAATCACCCTGCCTGCTTTCTCTCTCTTCTACTTTGAAAATAATCAATGGTATCTCTCTGATCCTCTAGGTGTCGTACAGTTCGTCACAGCCTTTATACTTTATACTTTATAAATAAAATTAGCTAGTATTGGGTTTAACCCAATAGAAAAGCCAAATGTCTAACAGCTTGCTAATTCAATCTTTGAAGATCTCAACGTTTCCCAAATTGCCACTTTGCTCGTACTCGGTAGCCTCCTGGATCTCCGGATCACGGAGATGATTTCCCAGATGACAAATTATTCCCACGAAAAGGTAGATTAAACAATAAACCAATTGGAGCGCCGTTGGACAATGGGTTCGGCCGCCACGGCGATAAAATTTCAAGATCGGGCCAGGCCGGTAGAACGGCCGCGAGAGGATCTATGGATCGAGATTTCGCGATTCGCGGCGAGGCCGCTGCGCCGCTGCGATCTGTTAGATCATATTATACGTTTGTCCTTTACCTTCTCGACGGGGCGGTGCAAGGATGCAGCTGCGGCTCTTTCCTCAAGGTCTCCGCCGATGCGATGTGTACACGTGTAGCCAACTAGATTACCGGTTTACTCTCGCTGGAGGATCGGGATCGGGATCGAGATCGAGATCGGGATCGGGATCGGATCGATCGGCCCCTGATCGGCGACAACCAACTCCCGAATCTCGAAACGGTAACCAAACGACGAGTCCGAGAACGAGCGCGAGAGAAAAACGAATCGCGCGACCGGCCGGATGAGTTTTTAATTGGCCAACGATCCGGACAGATTATTCGCGCGCGCCGTCGTCGTACCGGTTATCGATAGTTCGATCGCTGCCCGAAATATTAACGTTTCTGGTAATTGTTCTCAGTTTCGACTTTTCGCGGCCATTCGCATTATCTTATCGAAAGCGAATGCCAATCTGGTCTTCGGACGCAGAAGATCGTTATCTTATTCGTTGCCTCCGTTCGACTGCTTGCGCATACTTCCGGCATCGGTTTCCAGATTTCAATACAATCGAAAATTCGGACGAAATCGGACGTCTAGAGATGTTTTCTCGGAGAAGAAATAATTCGATCGTTTCGATATCGTATTCGCAACAGGCGCGAGTGCGCTGAAATGATTTTAGAAATTCTTTGATATTTTTGTGCCCGGCCAGAACGTTGAACATTTTTTTATAGTCCAGAAGATCGTCGGTACATTAGCGCGCTTAATTTGATGAGAGCAGATTTCGTATCCACGAGGATTTTACGAGCCGGCGATCCGATGGGTTTCCCGAAAAAGCGGCGCCATCCAGCAGCCGATATTTAAATATAGTACACTAATCTCGGCCATGCGGCACGGTGGAACGGGATCATAGTGTTCCCACGAGAGAGAGTGCGCGCCGTCTATTTGGCTGGAAAACAAAAAATCCCTTGAAGGGTTACGGTGGATCGTTACCCGGAGGATAGAGAACACCAGGATCAGGACTTCCGGCGCGACAAAAACTGGCTTTCCTCGCGGGGTTGCGTTTCCAACGGAGGGGAGACGGGGGCCGCGCCCAGATGGAATTAACGAGGAATCAGGTACCAAATGGCTGCGCTAGGTTCTTGAAACGGTGAAAGGAAAAAAAACCCGTGAACTCCCCCGAAACCGGTGCATTACGTGGGAAATGAGAGAAAAAGGGTCTTGAAGCGCATCAATTTGTCTCGTATCTCGTTGTAAAGTGAACGGCTACGATCCGAGTTGCCTCGAAAAACGTGCGGTTAACCGTTCGAAGTTTTAGTGGACGCCTTTTTGCTCCGGCATGCGTCCTCTGGTTTCAATTACCCGATCTTTACGGTCTTCCTGACAAATAACTATTTCTCTTTTTTTTTCGACGAAGCGGAATTGGGTTCTAGCGCCGCGGAATTTTTATTCCGCTTCGAAACGAATTTTACCGACTAGGATAATCTTGGATCAGCAATTTCACAAAGAAAAGAATAAAACAACTTGCCCCCGTGAATTCGTTTGGCGATAGTTCGAGTCTGCCGACTATTTCCCAGAGACTGTCCGCAGGAAATCGCAAAAGCAACGGTCTCTCCGGATCGTCGATCAAAACCGCGAGCCGAACGATTAAGAAAGTTCTCATGCCGCTCGATCATTAGAATTTTCACGCTGCCATTGGAACTCTTTCACGCGCGACTGATCGATGGATCGGCGGTGGTGTAGAAACCCCTTCCCGGGTGAAAAGTCACCCGCGAGGGCGAGTCGAAGAACGTTGGATAAAAAAACTCTCTCTCTCTCTCTGCGGCGCGCGTTCGAAGAACTCGGGGGAAACGAAGGAATCCGGGAAAGAAGGGAACCGAAAAATAAAAAAGATACAGGGAATCGATCAGGTACGAAGGTAAATAGAAACGGGGATGATTAATCGATGGACGGATCTCTCCGGCCCCCCTGCAGTCGCCGGCCCCCCAACCCCCTCCCGATCTCATGGCGCACCCTCTCCGGCACCCCATGACGGCCCGAGACTTTTTCTACGATCGGAAATACGGACGCAAATTACCAAAACAAAATTCCAAAAATATTCTCCGCCGGAAATTGGTGCTCGCAACCCTTGAGGAGGCGCGGGCGGAGTTGCTCCTCGAAATTAGCCCGTTTCCCACAACCTGTCACCCCACCATTTCCAATTTCGAGGGTGCCGCGCGCGGGCCTGTGGAACTCGAAAAAACCACCCCCGGGCTTGTTTGGGTATGGGAATTGCTCGGCTGACAAATATCGGGGATTTATTTGAAACATGCCAGAGGCCGGGAAAGTGGAGGCTCGATTGGGGGGGGCAAGGTCGTTGTTTAAATATTAAACCTTTGCAATCTTAATATTTTTCCGATACGAATCGAAGCATCCGGGGGTGAGATAATATTTGATTATCGAGTCGGACGTTTCCCTGAGGGTAGAATTGTTTTGCATTATTACTATTGAACAGCGTATTACAATTACTTGCTAATGTTATCTGGATAATTTTATTTGATTGCACTGTCCGCCGTTTAAGCGAGCCATCTCTAAATATTGCAGAGAATAAGAATATTTCGAGCGAATTCAGCGAATCCAAAGATTGATTACAAGAGAAGAGTTTGAAGAATCGTGGACTCACCCTTAGGAAGATGTTCTCGGCTGGCAGGCGAAAATATTCGGGCTGCTCACGGTGTTTAATTGCGTCCGCGTTTTTTTCGGCGGGCACCGACGTCAGACTCCGTGGAACACGAATCATGGTATTCCGAAATCTAAAATTATAAAAGCGACCGATAAGTGGCGGGCGAACCGGGCCATGTGCTCGCGTTCCTTTCTTAGGAATCGACGCGGTGCCTGCACAGTGGGAAAAAGGGGATGCTCGGTGAGCGCCTGCTGTTTCTCAACTCAACTCTCTATCTCATCGACTTTTGGTCTCTGAAACGCCTCCAAAAATGACGAAGACGGCGAGCAGAGTGGATGCCTCTGGTGGACGATAATGCCGCGGCCAGAATCACGTGTCCTCGACGACGGATATTTATAAGCGCGCGATCCCGCAATTAACCCTCCACCTTTTCGAACGCTTACACGCGTATCTGTACAAATCTCGAATCTTCCGAAATACGAAATTATAGCTTGTTATATTTTTTCCGTCGCTCGACCTATTAATTCTCAATCGGCGAAATTCCTAATTAATCGTGAATTATATTTTCATCCGAAAGATGCGAATGACTTTGAAGCGAAGATGCGCTAAATTTACATAGAATTTTTCCCGATCCCAATCAACGATGTTAATGAACGGGGGGTGTGTGTTCGTAGCAGCCCGGCGAATTAATTGCAGTCGCTCGAGAGGCTTCTACGCCATCGAACAACGGTTCGAGTGGCTCAGGAAGTGAAACTTAACGGGTGGATCGCGCGCGGCTACACGATTTTTCGGATCGGAAGAGCCACTAGACCGAAGTGAGAGAAGTCGGGCGCGGGGGTGTTCGAGAGGGGCGTCGCCTCGGCGTGGAATTTAAAGGGAGGACAGGGTGCAACGAACTCTGGCTCGTCACCGTGCTCCTACAGCCTTCCTACCAATTCTGGACAATAGACGTTCCAACCGGGAACGACCGTGGCCCGCGTCTTGCCGCAACCCTCGTTCAACGTTAGTTGAAACAAACTATACGACGCCTTCGAATTTTTCCAATCATCCACCTTTTGAAATGATTTGGAAATAAAATCATAAAAATGTTTGACACGGAAAGGACGCTCTCAAATTTGAGAAGTCATCTCATCTTGAGAGCAAGATCTCGGATGATTCGAGTACGGTACAGCTATAAATACAGCTACGGAAATGTTTAAAACAAGAAGAGGAGTCTGCGTGATCTCTGGTTTTCTTTAAACAAAATCGCTCCACTCGAAAATCGAAGTTCTCTTTCCCGGTCCCACGATGCTCGAGCAAAGTGTCCGCAGACAGCTCGCTGTTCCAAGGATTCATCGGAAGAGGCCTTTCGCGAAAGTCTCACGCGACATCGAGTAAATATTTAGAAGAGCCCCGAACGCGTTCCTCTCCAGACGCGTCGCGCCGAGGATCCTCGGCTTGGAAAAAGGTGCTCCAGAAGGCCGCGTCGCTTCCCGCGAAATTCTCACGGCCGGACAATTATCGAGCGACAGTTTATCAGCCTGTTGCTCGTTCTCGTCCGGCCCCAGCCTCTGCGCGGACTCTTTGCCGGGTCTGGACCTCGGCCCCCGGTTCTCGCGCGCGGCCCTTCTTGTTGTTGTTTGGGTAATTGAATTCGGACAGCTTCGAGTGGCCGAGAGGGACGGTTCCCGGGCGTAGCTGCGCGAGCGCGCGGAGCGGAGCGGACCGGAGCAGAGCGAGCGAAGCCGCGTTTGAAAAATCTCGAGTCAGAATGCCCGAGGCGTGATCCCCCGCTCGAAACGTGACTCGCGTGAAATTCTTCAGATCTTACGGAGGCCCCCACGAGAAAAGAGAAGACCGCGCGGGCCCCCAGAGAGCCCGCGCGGAGAGGATGGAGAGAAAAATCCTGTTTCGGGGATCGTGGATCGGCTTAGCGTCCTCCTCTCTATGGATCTAACCGTGTATGAAACGAACGGATCTCACGAGGTGCCCGGCTCTCAAAGGAGAGGAGTCACTGTAAAAATAGCTCGAGATAATGGAAACCCGTGAATGGGTACACGTGTCCTGGAAAAGACCTGGAATCGTCCTGGCCACCTCTACAGTTTCTGTCGCCCTCTGCGACGTCGCGCCACGCTCTATGGCCGTCGTAACTGTTTCATTAGTTTGGATTCTCTCGTTGAAGAAGGGAGCGCGTGACGCAGCTAGAAACTAGACGAGCCAGAGACGCGTACCGCGCACAAAAATTCTCGAGAAAACCGAACGGTTCGATGCCGAATAAGAGGAAATATAAAAGTCCACCCTTTGCGATCGAGGGTTGAGAAGGGCCCGGCCGCCATCTCGAGGAAACAATTCCGCGGGCAATCGAGCCTGGGTCCAAACATCGTCCGCGAAGCGAACAATGATGCGCCACCGAAATTCCCTGGAGCTGTTCGACTTGGACGGAAACAGAGCCACGAGAAGTCCCATAAAGCGGCGCGCGCGCACAATGCCGTCTCTTTGGTGCCCTGTTCCGCGGGGTTGGAATCGATGCGAGTCCTTGATAAGGAGCTCGGTCGCCAGCGAGTTATATCGGGGTCGGATCGACGAGGCGGTTCGCGCGTCGCCTCGCGTCGCACGCACGACCACGCTCCGATCCGCTCGGGGCACAGTCGTAGGACCCGTGGCATACAGGGCCCAGGGTCCAGGCGCGCGTACAGCTGTTGCGCGGCAGCTGACGGAAAAAAAGGGGTTAAGAACCCCGAACATCGCTGGAAGAAAGGAGAAAACTCGCGAGGAGGAAGGGCTTCGAAGAAGAAGGACCTTCGTCCGCGGTAAAAAAGGGTGCCGAGTGGGAGAGCCTAGAGAGAGAGAGAGGAGAGAGGACCCATTGAATCGTTGCACGGGGGACACAGGGCAAAAAGGGGTCTCGAGGGCGCGCTTCGCGATTTCTGGATTTCCGCGTCTTTAGTAACCCGAGAAGCGAAAACAGTGGGGCAGGTAGCTTCGAGCGGAAAGGGGAAACGTCGCGGGGCCCAGAGGGGCCAAAGGGCCTGGTGGTGGGGGGCCGGACCACGGAGGAGGAAATCGAACACTACACCGGTGAACCCTTTGAATCGTCGCGCTTTTGAATCGAGACCAGTTTTTTGGGAAGACGGAAAGACCAGTAGAAAGGACGCTGCGGGAAACAATTGCGCAAGATGTCATCTTTCCAGTCTTCCGTGTCCCCACCCCCTTTGGCTTTGTCACCTTTAGCCCTGCGGTCCTCCGAGTCCACGGAACACACGGCGAGCAAGTTACAACGCGTATCCGATTCTCGCAATCGATTCGGACGATTTTTGTGTCGCAGCAAAATAACGAACGGAATAATCTTGTTAATACCGAAAAGACTGAATGCCTGTAGAAAGCGTGTCCATGGGGAAAAATTGTGCAAGATGTCATCTCCCCTTTAGACGCTCGCCCCCTTTATCGGTCGGTTCTTCCAGATTGACGGAACCCTCGCGATACCTGCTCGCCAGCTGTGTTTTCTCAAGGGATTTCGAATTTTCGGAGGTCGCGGGGCCCCCTTTCCACGACGCTCCCAACGCTGGTGGCGTTCGATCCACCAGCCACCACCAGCCACGGGTTCTTTTTACCTCGTTCGCCGAGCCGGTTTCTGCGGCGCGGCGCGGCGGCCTCGGATCGCGCCAGTGGCTTTTGATCGAGTTTGACGCTAGATCCTGATACTGTCTGCGCGAGGAGATCCTGATCCCGCGGCGGAGGAGATCCTGGACCCGGGCCAGTGTCGGTTTCTGTCGGCCCGATCGCGTTCCATGGGAACCAGAACCATAACCCTTCGTCCTTGTCCCTCCACGATGATCAATCTCCTACGTCCTAGGCACCCGTCCCAGGAATTCTTTTCGAGAATTCAGCGGCGATTTGCGGAATTTTTCTGGAGACGTATCTGGGCCAAAGTGCGATCAATTTTGGATGATTTTGGAGCTTCGGAAAAAATTGATGCAATTTTGCAGCGGTGTCGGCAACGATCTCGTGCAATGTCCGGTCGTCGTTCAATTGAAAATTATGGCGATTAAAGCGAACCAGCGATCGACCGGTTGCTCTCGTTTCTCTTGCAATTCGGCAGAACACGATATCGAGAGTTCTCGTATCCTCGCAGATCTCGCGATTGCGTAACAATTTCTCCGCGCTCGATCCTCGACAAATTCGACGCAACTCTGCCATTATCCGAGACCCTCCGTTGAAAAGAAAAGAAAAAAAAGGGAATGAGTGGAAACGATCGAAAAGTTGAAAGTCCTGCTCGTTTTCCCATGGCTCAGGTAGTCGCGGTAGACGGCGTAGACGGTAGATCCTCAGGGGACGAAAGGGGACTCCTCTCTCAAATCCAGGATCTTGTCTTTCTATTTGAATAAGATTCACCCTGTTTATCATTTTCTACGATTTCACCTCTACCCTATACGCTACCCTCTGCGGCCCGTCCTCTCTCTCTCTCGCTTCTCACCCTTTCGCCGGCGCGGCGAAACGGGTAGCCGCGCGCGCATAATACGTAAAAATCCTTTCCCAAGGGGCGAAACGACCGGGGCCCCCCCGCTTCTTTTTCACCCTTTTGCTCGTCAGTTTCCAACGTCAAATTAGAATTTTGTTACGGACCGGCTGGAATAAAAATTCGATTTTCACCTGGGCCCACCTTTTCCCAACCCCTTCGCTTTGCCACCGGTTACCCTGCTACGACGACCCCTTGGCCCGCGAGTCTTCGTTGCCTAATGGGAACCTTTTACCGACCAACCAGGCTCGTCCTCTCAAATATATTTTCCCGAAACCATTGGAACGCGTTTGGACACGTTGGAATTATATCGGCAATGATTTTCAATACTTTTGATCGAGAAGAATTCGTTTGATTAAAATGTTCTTGAAAATTTCTAGTAGAAAATCGTATACTTTTTGGTCGAACGTAGCAAAGTCTATCGAAGGATTGCATCTTTTTAGAAACTCAAAGAATTCCATTTGCTATAGCGAGAGGATTTAAATATACATTGCAAACAAATCGTTTCGAGAGCCGTAAACTTCAGCAGTTTTTTTCAGAGAAGCTCTCAACGAGTTCGTCGGTCGATGGAACGGGCAAAGGTGTTTCCCTCGGTGAATGGCGGATCATTAAAAGACTGGCTGGTCTTCAAACACCGATCGACAGTCAACAGATTCATCAATTTTCCGGTAAAAAAAAAAATAGGAGACGAAAAAAGGCGGAAAAAACGGAAAAAGGAAAAAGGGTCGGTTTCTCCCAAGGACCTGGCGAAACCGTCGCTGCCATGGTCGAATGACAAATGGCTTTCCGGACTCGATTATATCCGCTAAAAATCTGCGTCCCGTGGATTTGATGGATGGAGAGGCGCGATCATGTGTGGAAAATTCGCGGCTCCTCGATCGTTTTCACGGGGCGCTGTTTTTAAAGGAGCTCGAATCGAACTGCGAATCTACCCCTTTTTTCCCTCTCTCTCTCTCTCCCTCTCTCTCTCTCTCTTTCTCTTTCTCTGTTCGGCTCCGGCCTCTGTCTCTACGCCGCGCCGCGTCGTCTCCGTCCACGCCGGACTATTTATTTTCGGCGTGTCAAAACGAGTGACTGATGACGGCACGATGCTAATTCCACCATGTGGGAACCGATCGTTACCAGATCTCACCGCCGCCGCGGAATTACAAAAACCTTTCGAACGATTTCGGCCACGAGATACGGAACAGAATTTCGGGAAAAAACCGAGCGTGGCTGTCGCGGGGCCCGCCGATCGATTCCACGAATTTTGCTCGGCCCGGCACGATACGCGTCCCCCCTGGTAATTAATTAATTAATTGACGTTGGCGCGCAGATGTTTATGCAAATCTCGGAATCTAGACGACGGCGCTCGACGGATTGCTCGGCCGTCAATCCGTTCATCCGTCCATCCGTCCGCGAAGACAACGTTCTCTGCTCCCGCCATTCAACAGATCTTTGTTTCAACGTTTACGCTTCGTTTGCCAAATTTGGACGTCGTTTGCATAGGGACGTCGAGAATCGAAGATCGGTTCGGATTTCATTCGCGATCGAATTACCGAGCGGGGTGAATCGCGGGCAGCGCGTCGAGAAGCGCGAATAATTAGCGTTCAAGCAGTAAAATCGTCGAAGAGTAAAAAAGCCGGGACGAATCGAGGCGCGTCCGTGTCGGCGCAAACACGCGTAGCCTGGAATCGGACAAATTGCCCGACACGAGCAGAGAGGCTCGTGTGTCCGAGGAAACGTGGAAGGAAGCGTGACCGGCGTGTTACCCTCTCGGAAGTATCCATCGCGTGGCATTCGCTCGGCGGCGACGAAAAAACAAAAGGGCTGAAAAAAATGCCCCGAGTTCCGAGGCCGAGAGCACGGCTCTCCAGTCAATTTCCCCGTTGAGAGCAGTAAAATGCACGTTGTTCTCGTAAAGTGGCGTCTATCCGCAAAAAAGAAGGCCTGGCGTGTTCTTGTTTACCGGCCGATCGGCTGGCCGACCGGCCGCGGAACACGGCCGGGAAAAAGAGAAAGACAAAGAGAGGCGGAGAAAGGAGAAAACGAGGAAGAAAAGAGAAAAAAAGGAAAAGAAGGAGTCGGAGATAGCGAGAGGATAGGATGATCCATGGTCTCGCGCGCGGCAGAAACCTCGAAATCAAATATTGATTCTCAGTTATGCGCGTGTTGAGGGTCACGCGATGCCGGGCCGCCTTTATTAAGTGATTACTCTCATTAGCTTGCACGCGATGCGCTTTGTGCCGGTCGTTCCGAGCCGATGAGACACAAAATGGCGTGGCCGATCTCGCTCCTCCCTCTTCTTCTCAGCGGCGGCGGCGGCGGCCTTCTCCGCCGCGGAATTTCTCGAATCCGCGCGCCACTTCGCGCGCCGCCGCGAAATTTTGCGCGCGTCTGGCCCGATCAACAGACAACAACAACTCATCCTCGAAACCAATTCCCCAACCCTCTCTCGGCCCTATGCAAAATTCATCTTCCGAATGGAACAGACGCCGCTGCAACTGCGCGCATCCCTTGTCGCGAGCCGCTCCGGACCTATGGGCATCATTAATATTCCGATTCCGGATCAGCACAATGCGGTCCGAGCCCCGCGCTATAAAATGGCTGCCTGTTCGCTCCGTTGGAGTCGGTTGGACGGGAATCTTTTACAAAGAATCGACACCCCGCGCATAATTTGCAACAAACCGGGCGAACGGTCTCTCTCCCATGGCAAATTTCAGCTTGTCCGAAATAACGCGCGCTATTCGTTTCTATTTTCGAATTTCGTGTAAAGCGATCAACATTACCTTCGCTACATCGAATTCCAATCGCACGAAAGAGATCTTCGTCTCTTGAAATTGTTTTCCAAAAAAGATTCGATCGCGAGAACGCCGGAAATCATCCCCCCCGGTTTCGGAGCGAACTCGTGGAAACGAGACGATCGTTTGTAAATGAACGGGGTAACGCGGCCGGGAACAAACACGTCGCGTTCACCCGGGCAAGAAAACGGTTCGTCGACTGCGCACGAAATTAATTGACAGTGGATTCCGGGGTTCGAGGATCAGCATGCGACTCTCTGTCAGCTTAGCGACTGGTCTCGGCGGGCCCCGAGAGAGGGTTGAAGAGCGCGCCGTGGCCGCGGCAAGAACAGGAATTCCCTGGATCGGCGTGTCCGTCCGAGTTACACGCGTGATTCTCGTGATCGTGGCATGGGGTGGCAGGGGCGGCCAGGGGCGGCCAAGGGCTGACGAGGGCTGACGAGGGGTCCCCACGGGGGCTGATGGCGTCGGTTCGCGTTCACCGTGACCGTCGGATTTTTCTTGCGGGTGCCGCACCGACGGGGTAGGGGGAGGGGGAGGGGAGGCAGTTCGAGTCGGTAATTGGCCGTCATCCGGAACCATCGAAGCGTCCCCGTGCTCTTTTGCGACGCGAGCCTAGGCCAGCGCCGGGGGCCCATAAATCAATTAATTTTAGCCAGCTTCGATATGCCGAGGCTGGCTTTAATTTAAATTCTTTCGGAAGCCTTTGGAATCGGTTTTAGTGCCGATAGTCGGCGCGCAGCCGAGAGAAAGAGAAAAAGAGAGGCCGGGCGAGCGAGAGAGAAAAGAAGAGAGAGAGAGTGAGAGAGAGAGAGAGAGAGAGAGAGAGAGAGAGAGAGCGAAGGCTAAAACCGCGTCGCCACCGATGTCGAACGATCCAACGATCTGCTTTCCTCCGGTCCGATTGCGATGGTGGGGGCTGATTGGTGACTTACGGAGGCGAGGAGAGACAGACTGACCAGAAGCAAAACAAGGAGGGCCCGAAGGAAACGTCCAGTGCAAGAGAGAAAGAGAGAGAAAGAGAGAGAGAGAGAGAGAGAGAGAGGGGAGGCAAGAAAGAGAAAAAGAGACGGAGGAGAGTAGACGCCACCTTAAGTATTTCTGATCGAATTCCAAATGGCTGGTTCGTCGTCCGGTCGGACGGTCGGTAAGAATTCAAACCATGACGAGCAAATGGACAAGAGCGTGCGTCGCTCTGATCGTGGAAGAGGACCGGGCACCGGGTGGGCAAGAAGGGGGCACGCCGAGCCGCGCCACGCCGCGCCACGCCGCGCCGCCGTGGCTGCGTGAAACCGAGAAAGAAAGGGACAGGCAAAACAAGCGACGACGGTGAAAATCGCCGCGCAAAAAGCCGACCGCGAGTCATCGGCGCGACCCTCTGCTCCCCCCCACCCCCTTCTGTTTCTGTTTAGCCGCCGCAAAGCCTAAGCAACCTCGCCCGGCTAATCAGCCCGCGGGGTCGACCGATGAACCCGCTCTCTCTCCGCGATCCTTCTTTTCCTTCTCGGCCGGCCGCCGGTTTTTCTCTATTTTCCGACGCACCGAACCGCCGATGGCTTCTTACGTAATTCGGTCGCGCTCCCTTCGCTGGCGAGAGATCGTAGACCCATCGGAATCGGATTATTTATAGGCAAGACCAGCCGGCCGACCGGCTAATTTGCCTTAATACGGTGATCTACCGACACAGCAACGGCGCGACGATGTGCGCGACGCGAACCGCCCGGATAAACCGGGACACACGGATGCCGAGCAACATGCATCATAATTACGCAGACCTTTTTTTCGGCTGCTTATCGATCCGCGATCTCGTTCGATGCGGCTCTAATTATCGTTTACCCAGACTTCGGACTGGTTTATCGCAAGCTTTATCCTCCAAGTCGAACGATACTGGTGGCTCCGAGCAAACTGGTTGCTCTGTTTGCAAAACTATCAAGACTTGTTTACTGTACGTGGAAAAGATTTTCAAAGAGGACACGATTGGTTTTAGCATTGATTTTGGAACGCGGGTGAATCGAGCGGAGGGAACGGATACTCTCGATCAACCTCGCCGAATACTGATTTGTTTTTTTCCGTCAAAACGGACCCGTGAACTTTCAATGAAAGGTGGAAGAGAGCTCATCAATAAGTTATGCACGCGTGCACATTGCCCTTTGATGTGCCGCGCTTGTCCGGGCTTTTAACCTCGGCTCAATACAATTCGACGAGTTGAACGATCGTTCGCCGCCATTCGGCCGAACCACGATACGAACGCCCAGAAATTCTCGATAAGCGTCGCTGTCTAACGTTTTACTGGCAATACGTGATAGTAATTACAATCGGCAGACTCGAGATGAATGAACAACCGCATATTTGTCAAGCGGAAACAGCGTCCCAGAAACGTGGAACAACGGGATAATTAATGCGACGTGTTTTCTGTTCGGTCCGTCGACTATAGTAGGTTATCACCGAAAAAATTCTCCTCGTCTATGCTACACCATCATCTAATACAGTTTCAAGTTACTTGTTCACGATTTTACGGCGCTGTTCTACCGGTTGGCATCGTTAAATTACTTTAGAATTATTAAAACGAGGATCGTCCATCAAACGAATACAATTTTTATTCGAATAACAAGAATTCTGCAATTTCTAATC